>NW_022142149.1:0-24649 GCF_007565055.1 Rhinopithecus roxellana | reverse complement strand
TATTATTCTATATTTTTTTTTTTTTTTTTTTTTTTTTGATTCCCTATTTATAATGGTGCTGGGAAAATTGGCTAGCCATAAGTAGAAAGCTGAAACTGGATCCTTTCCTTACCCCTTATACGAGATAATTCAAGATGGATTAGAGACTTAAATGTTTACCTAATACCATAAAAACCCTAGAAGAAAATCTAGGTAGTACCATTCAGGACATAGGCATGGGCAAGGACTTCATGTCTAAAACACCAAAAGCAACGGCAGCAAAAGCCAAAATTGACAAATGGGATCTAATTAAACTAAAGAGCTTTTGCACAGCAAAAGAAACTACCATCAGAGTGAACAGGCAACCTACAGAATGGGTCTATATTTTATAACTATATCTTTTATATCTATTACGTCTAAATATTATACCTATAACTATTGTGTCTATATTTTTAACCTATATCTATTATATCTATAATGTCTATATTTTATACATATATCTAATATGTCTATATTTTATACCTATATCTATTATATCTGTCTATATTTTATACGTATATCTATTATGTCTATATTTTATACGTATATCTATTATATCTATTATGTCTATATTTTATACCTATATCTATTATATCTATTATGTCTATATTTTATACCTATATGTATTATATCTATTATGTCTGCATTGTATACCTATATCTAGTATATCTATTACGTCTATATTTGACACCTATATATATTATATCTATTATGTGTATATTTTGTACCTATATGTATTATATCTATTATATCTATATGTTATACCTATATCTATTATAACTATATTTTATACCGATATCTATTATATCGATATTTTATACCTATATCTATTATATTTATTATATTTATATTTTATAATTATATCTTTTTTATCTATATTTTATACCTATATCTATTATATCTATTATATCTATATTTTATACCTTATCTATTATATCTATAATTTATACGTATATGTATTATATCTATTATATCGATATTTTATACCTATATCTATTATATCTATATTTTTTACCCATATCTATTATATCTTTATGTCTATATTTTATACCGATATCTGTTATATCAATTATGTCTATATGTTATACCTATGTCTGTTACGTCTATTTTGTCTATATTTTATACCTATATATATAATATCTATTATGTTTGTATTTCATACCTATATCTATTATATCTATTATGTCTATATTTTATACCTATATCTATTATGTCTATATTTTATACGTATATCTATTATGTCTATTATGTCTATATTTATACCTATATCTATTATAACTGTTATGTCTATATTATATAGGTATATCTATTATGTCTATATTTTATACCTATATCTATTATGTTGGTATTTTATACCTATATCTATTATGTCTTCATTTTATACCTATATCAATTATATCTATTATGTCTATACTTTATAACTGTATCTATTATATCTTTTATGTCTATATGTTATACCTATATCTATAATGTCTATATTTTATACCTGTATCTATTATATCTATTATGTCTATATTTATATCTATATATATTATGTCTGTATTATATCTTTATCTATTATATCTATGATGTCTATATTTTATACCTATATATATTTTATCTATTATGTCTATATTATATGCCTATATCGATTATACCTATTATGTCTATATTTTATACCTATAACTATTTTATCTATATTTTATACCTATATCAATTTTATTTGTTATATTTATATTTTATAACTATATCTATTATACCTCTTATGTCTATATTTTATACCTGTATCTATTATATCTATTATGTCTATATTTTATACCTATATCAATTTCATCTATATATTATACCTAAATGTATTATGTTTTATTCCTATATCTATTATATCTATTATGTCTATATTTTATACCTATATATATTATATCTATTATGTCTATATTTTATACCTATATCTATTATATCTATATATCATACCTTTATCTATTATATCTATTATGTCTGTATTTTACTCCTATATCTATTATATCTATATTTTATACCTATATCTATTATATCTATTATGTCTATATTTTATACCTATATCTATTATATCTATTCTGTATATATTTTATACCTATATATATTAAATCTATTATGTCTACATTTTATACCTATATCTATCAATTATGTCGATATTTTATACCTATTCCTTATTATATCTATTATGTCTATATTTTATACCTATATCTATCAAATCTATTATGTCTCTCTTTTGTACCTATATCTATTATATCTATTATGTCTATATTTATACCTATATCTATTATAACTATTATGTATATATTTTATAACTATATCTGTTATATCTATTATGTCTATATTTTATACCTATATCTATTTTACCTATTATGTCTATAATTTATACCTATATCTATTATGTCTATATTTTATACCAATATCCATTATATCTATTATGTCTACATTTTATATCCTTATCTATTATATCTATTATGTCTATATTTTTTACCTATATCTACTATACCTGTTATGTCTATATTTCTTACCTATATTTATTATATCCACTATATCTATATTTTATACCTATATATATTATATCTATATTTGATACCTATATTCATTATATCTATTATATCTATAGTTTATACCTTCATCTTTTATATCTATTTTGTCTATATTTTATACCTATATCTATTATATCTATAATTTATACCTATATCTATTATAACTATATTTTATACCTATATCTATTATATCTACTGTCTGTATTTTATACCTATATCTATTATATCTATTTTTATACGTATATCTATTATGTCTATGATATCTATATTTTATGCCTATATCTATTGTATCTATATTTCATACCTGTATATATTATATCTATGACGTCTATATTTTATACCTATACCTTTTATATCTATTATGTCTATATTTTATACCTGTATCTATTATATCTATTATGTCTATATTTTATACCTATATCTGTTATTTCTATTAGGTCTATATTTCATACCTATATCTATTATATCTATTATGTCTGTATTTTACTCCTATATCTATTATGTCTGTATTTTATAACTATATCTGTTATATCTATTATGTCTATATTTTATCCCTATATCTATTATACCTATTATGTCTGCATTTTACACCTATAACTGTTATATCTATTCTGTCTATATTTTATAACTATATCTGTTATGTCTATATTTCATACCTATATCTATTATATCTATTATGTCTATATTTTATACCTATATCTTTTATAGCTATTACGTCTATATTTTATACCCATATCTATTATATCTATTATATTTATATTTTATAATTATATCTATTATATCTATATTTTATACCTGTATCTATTATATCTATTATAGCTATATTTTATATCTATATCTATTATATCTATATTTTATACGTATTTCTATTATATCTATTATGTCTATATTTTTTACGTATATCTATTATATCTATATTTTACACCTGTATCCATTATATCTATTTTGTCTATATTTTATACCTAGTCTATTATATCTATTTTGTCCATATTTTTTACCTATATGTATTATATCTATTATGTCTATATTTTATACTTATATCTATCATACATATTATGTCTATATTTTATTCCTGTATCTATTATATCTATATCTTAAACCTATCTCTATTACGTCTATATTTTATACCTATAACTATTATATCTATTATGTCTATATTTTACACCTATATCTATTATATCTTTAATGTCTGTATTTATAACTATACCTATTATGTCTATATTTTATACCTGTATCTATTATAACTATTATCTCTATATTGTATAACTATATCTGTTGTATCTATTCTGTCTATATTTTATACCTATATCTATTATGTCTATATTTTATACCTATATCGATTATATCTATTATGTCTACATTTTTCCTATATCTATTACGTCTATATTTTATACCTAAATCTATTATATCTATTATGTCTATATTTTATACCTATATCTATCATGTCTATTATGTCTATATTTTAAACCTATATCTATTATATCTATTATGTGTATATTTTATACCTAAATATATCATATCTATTATGTCTATATTGTGTACCTGTATCTATTTTGTCTATATTTTATATCCATTTTTATTATATCTATTATGTCTATATTTTATACGTATATTTATAATATCTGTTATGTCTATATTTCATACCTACATCTATTATATCAATTATGTCCATATTTTATGCCTTTATCTATTACGTCTATATTTTATACTTAAATCTAACATATCTATTATGTCTATATTTTATACCAAATCTATTATATCTATTATGTCTGTATTTTATACATATATCTATTATATCTATTATGTCTATATTTTATACCTATATCTATAATATCTATTATATCTATATTTTATACCTATATCTATTTTATCTATTATGTCTGTATTTTATACCTATATCAATTATGTCTACATTTTATACCTCTATTATATCTATTATGCCTATATATTATACCTATATCTATTATAACTATTATGTCTATATTTTATATCTATACCTATTTTGTCTATTATGTCTATATATTATACCTATATATATTATATCTATTATGTCTATATTGTATACCTATATCTATTAAGTCTATGTTTTATACCTATATTTATTATATCTATTATGTCTATATTTTATACCTGTATCTATTATGTCTATATTTTATACCTATATTAATTATGACTATATTTTATACCTATATGTATTATGTCTATATTTAATACCTATATCTATTATATCTATTATGTCTATATTTTATACCTATATCTATTATATCTATTTTATCTATATTTTATACCTACATATATTATATCTATTATGTCTATATTTTATACCTATATCTATTTTATCTATATTTTACACCTGTATCTATTATATCTATATTGTCTATATTTTATACCTATGTCTATTATATCTATTCTGTCTATATGTTTTAACTATATCTAATTATATCTATTATGCCTATATTTTATACCTATATCTATCATATATGTCTATATTTTAAACCAGTATCTATTATATCTATATTTTATACCTATCTCTATTATGTCTACATTTTATACCTATATTGATTATATCTTTTATGTCTATATTTTTCACCCATGTCTATTATATCTTTTATGTCTCTATTTTACACCTATACCTATTATGTCTAAATTTTATACCTATATCTATTATATCTATTATGTCTATATTTTATAACTATATATATCATATGTATTATGTCTATATTTTATACCCATATACATCGTATCTATTATGTATATGTTTTATACCTGTATCTATTATATCTCTTATGTCTATGTTTTATATCTATATTTATTATATCTATTATATGTATATTTTATACCTATATCAATTATATCTATTATGTCTATAATTTATACCTATATCTATTATATCTATTATGTCTATATTTCATACCTACATCTATCATATCAATTATGTCTATGTTTTATACCTATATCTATTACGTCTATATTTTATACCTATATTTATTATATCTATTATGTCTATATTTTATACCTATATCTATTATATCTATTATGTCTACATGTTATACCTATATCTATTATATCTATTATGTCTTTAGTTTATACCTATATCTATTATATCTATTATATCTATATTTTATCTATCTATTATATCGATTATGTCCATATTTTATAACTCTATCAATTATGTCTATTATGTCTATATTTTATACCTCTATCTATTATATCTATTATGTCCATATTTTATACCTATATATATTATGTCTATTATGTCTATATTTTATACCTATATATATTAAGTCTATATTTTATACCTATATTTATTATATCTATTATGTCTATATTTTATACCTATATCTATTATGTCTATATTTTATACCTATATCTATTATGTCTATATTTAACACCTATATCTATTATGTCTATATTTAATACCTATATCTATTATATCTATTATGTCTATATTTTATACCTATATCTATTATATCTATATTTAATACCTATATCTATTATATCTATTATGTCTATATTTTATCCCTCTATCTATTATGTCTGTATTTTATAACTCTATCAATTATATCTATTATGTTTATATTTTATTCCTATATCGATTATATCTATTACGTCTATATTTTATACCTATATCTATTATGTCTATATTTTACACCTATATCTATTATATCTATTATTTCTATATTTAATACTTCTCTCTATTATATCTATTATATCTATATTTTATACCTATATCTATGATGTCTATATTTTATACCGATATCTATTATATCTGTTATATCTATATTTCATACCTATATCTATTGTATCTATTATGTGTATATTTTACACCTATAACTATTTTGTCTATATTTTTTACCCATATCTATTATATCTATTATGTCTATATTTTGTACCTATATCTATTATGTCTATTATGTCTTTATTGTATACCTACATCTATTATATGTATTATGTCTATATTTTATACCTATATCTATTATATCTCTTATGTCTACATTTTATACCTATATCCCCTATATCTATTATGTTTATATTTTATACACATATCTATTATGTCTATATTTTATACCTATATCTATTATATATAATATGTCTATATTGTATACCTATATCTATTATAACTATATTTTATATTTCTTATATCTATATTTAATACCTACATCTCTTATATGTATTCGATTGATATTATATAATTATGTCTATAACATCTATATTTTATACCTATATCTATTTTATCTATTATATCTATATTTTATGACTATATCAATTACATCTATATTTTATACGTTTATTTATTATATCTATTATGTCTATATTTTATACCTATATCTATTATGTCTTTATTTTATGCCTATATCTATTATGTCTATATTTATACTTATATGTATTATATTTATTATGTCTATATTTTATACCTATATCTATTATATCTCTTGTGTCTGTACTTTACACCTATATTTATTATATCTAAATTTTATACCTATATCTATTATAACCATATTTTATACCTATATCCATTATATCCATATTTTTTACCTATATCTATTATGTCTATATTTATATTTTATAATTATATCTATTATATCTATATTTTATCTCCATATCTATTATATCTACTGTTTATATTTTATACCTGTATCTATTATATCGATTTTTATACATATATATCTTTATATCTTTTATATCTATATTTCATATCTATATCTATTATAACTATATTTTGTACCTGTATCTATTATATCTATTATGTCTATATTTTACACCTATATCTATTATATCTATTATGTCTATATTTTATACCTATATCTATCGTATCTATTGTGTCTATATTTTATACCTATATATATCATATCTATTATGTCTATATTTTATACCTATATCTATTATATCTATTATGTCTATATTTTATACCTATATCTATTGTATCTATTATGTCTATATTTTATAAATATATATCTTTTGTATGTATTATGTCTATATTTTATACCGATATCTATTATATCTATTATGTCTATACTTTATACCTATATTATGTCTATATTTTATACATGTATCGACTATATTTATTATGTCTATGTTTTATACCTATATCTATTATTTGTCTTATGTCTGTATTTTTTACCTATATCTATTATATCTATTATGTTTATGTTTTATACCTATATCTCTTATGTCTATATTTTACACCTGTATCGATTATATCTGTTACGTCTATATTTTATACCTATATCTATTATACCTCTTATGTCTATATTTTATAACTATATCTATTATATCCATTATGTCTATATTTTATACCTTTATCTATTATATCTATTATGTCTATATTTTATGTCTTTATCTATTATATCTATTATGTCTATATTTTATACCTATATCTATTATGTCTATATTTTATACCAATGTCTATTATATCTATTATGTCTTTATTTTATATATTTATCTATTATATCTATTATGTCTATATTTTATTCCTATATCTATTATATCTATTATGTCTATATTTTATACCTATATCTATTATAACCACAAATCTATATTTTATACCTATATCTATTATATCTATATTTGATACCTATATCCATTATATCTATATCTATATTTTATACCTATATCTATTATAACCATATTTTATACCTATATCCATTATATCTATATTTTTTACCTATATCTATTATATCTATTATATTTATATTTTATAATTGTATCTATTATATCTATATTTTATATCTATATCTATTATATCTATTGTCTATATTTTATACCTGTATCTGGTATATCTATTTTTTATACATATATATCTGTTATATCTATTATATCTATATTTTATACCTATATCTATTACATCTATGTGTTGTACCTTTATCAATTATATCTTTTATGTCTTTATTTTATACTTATATCTATTATATCTATTATGTCTATATTTTATACCGATATCTATAAAATCTATTATGTCTATATTTTATACCTATATATATCATATCTATTATGTCTATATTTTATGCCTATATCTATAATATCTTTTATGTCTATATTTTATACCTATATCTATTGTCTATTATGTCTATATTTTATACCTATATCTATTACGTCTATATTTTATACCTATATTTATTATATCTATTAGGTGTAAATTTTATAACTATATCTATTATATCTATTATGTCTATATATTATACCTATATCTATTATATCTAATATGTCGAAATATTATACCTATATCTATTATGTCTATATTTTATACCTATATCTATTATGTCTATATTTTATACCTATATCTATCTAATATGTCTATATTTTATAGATATATCTATATCTATTATATCTATATATTATACCTATATCTATTATGTCTATGTTTTATTCATATATCTATTATATCTGTTATTTCTATATTTTATACATATATCTATTATATCTATTATGTCTATATTTTACACCTATAATTATTATGTCTATATTTTTTACCAATATCTATAATATCTATTATGTCTATATTTTATATCATTATCTATGATATCTATTATGTCTATATTTTATTCCTATATCTATTGTATCTATTTAGTCTGTATTTTGTACCTATATCAATTATATCTATGTTTATATTTTATAACTATATCTATTTTATCTATATTTTATACCAATATCTATTATATGTATTATGTCTATATTTTATATCTTAATCTATTATATCTCTTATGTCTATATTTTATACCTATATCTATTACGTCTATATTTTATACCTTTATCTATTATATCCACTATATCTATATTTTATACCTATATCTATTATATGTATATTTGATACCCATATCCATTATATCTGTTATATCTATATTTTATACCTATATCTATTATATCTATTATGTCTATCTATTATAACTATTATATCTATATTTTATACCTATATCTATTATATCTATATTTTATACCTCTATCTTTTATATCTATTGTGTCTACGTTTTATACCTATATCCATTATATTTATTATGTCTGTATTTTATACCTCTATCTATTATATGTATTATGTCTATATTTTATACGTATATCTATCATATCTATAATGTCTGTATTTTATAACTATATATATCATATCTGTTATATCTATATTTTATACCTATATCTATTATATCTATTATGTCTGTATTTCATAGCTATTTCTATTATATCCCTTGTCTATATTTTATACCCATATCTATTATATCTGTCATGTTTATATTTCATACCTATATCTATAATATCTATTACGTCTATATTTTATAACTATATTATATGTATGATGTCTATATTTTATTCCTATATCAATTATATCTATTATGTGTATATTTTATACATATATCTGTAGTATCTATTATGTCTAAACATTATACCCATATCTATTATGTCTATATTGTATACCTATATCTATTTTAACTATTGTCTATATTTTATAACTATATATTATGTCTATATTTTAACCCTATATCTATTATACCTATTATGTATATATTTTATAACTATATATCATGTCTATATTTTACATCTATATCCATTATATATACTATGTCTATATTTCATATCTATATCTATTATGTCTATATTTTACACCTATATCTATGATATCTATTCTGTGTATATTTTATACGTATAGGTATTATATCTTTATGTCTATATTTTATACCTATATCTATTATGTCTATATTTTATACTTATATCTATTATATCTACTATGTGTATATTTTATACCTATATCAATTATATCTATTATGTCTATATTTTATACCTATAACTATTACATCTATTATGTCTAAGTATTATACCTATATCTATTATGTCTATATGTTATACATGTATCTATTATGTCTATATTTTATACCTATATCCTTTATATCTATTACGTCTATATTTTATAACTCTATCTATTGTATCTATTATGTCTATATTGTATACCTATATCTATTATGTCTATATTTTATACCTATATCTATGATATCTATTATGTCTATATTTTATACGTATATCTATTATGTCTATATTTTATACCTATATCTATTATAACTATTATGTCTATATTTCATACCTATATCTATTATACCTGTTATGTCTATATTTTATACCTATATCTATTATATCAATTATGTCTGTATTGAATACCTATATCTACTATATCTTTTATGTCTATATTTGATACCTATATCTATTATATCTATTATGTCTACATTTTTACATATATCTATTATATCTATTATATCTTATTTTATACCTATATGTATTATAACTGTATTTTATACCGATATCTATTACATCTATATATTATAACTTTATCTATTATATCTATTATATTTATATTTTATAATTATATCTATTATATCTAAATTTTATACCTATATCTATTATATCTATTCTCTATATTTTATACCTGTATCTATTATATCTATTTTTTATACATATATCTATTATAACCATTATGTCTATATTTTATACCTATGTCTATTATGTCTATATTTTATACCTATATCTATTATAGTTATTATGTCTATATTTTATACCGATATCTATTATATCTATTATATCTATATTTTATACCTATGTCTATTACATCTATTTTGTCTAGATTTTATACCTATATCTATAATATCTATTATGTCTGTATTTCATAGCTATATCTATTACATCTATGATGTCTATATTTTATACATATATCTATTATGTCTATATTTTATACCTATATCTATAACATCTATTATGGTTATATTTTATACCTATATCTATTATATCTGTTATGTCTGTATTTTAGACCTATATCTATTATGTCTGTATTTTATACCTATATCTATTATGTCTTTATTTTATACCTATTTCTATTATATCTATTATGTCTACATTTTATAACTGTATCTATTATATCTATTATGTATATATTTTATACCTATATCTATGTCTATATTTTCTACCTGTATCTTTATATCTATTATGTCTATATTTATAATTATATCTATTATATCTATATTTTTTACCTATGTCTATTATATCTGAATATTGTACCTATATCTATTATGTCTCTATTTTATACCTATACCTATTATAACTATTAGGTCTATATTTTATAACTATATCTGTTATAGCTATTATGTCTATATTTTATACCTATATCTATATCTATATTTTATACCTATATCTATTATAACTATTATGTGTATATTTTATAACTATATCTATTATATCTATTATGTCTATATATTATACCTATATCTATTATATATAATATGTCAAAATATTATACCTATGTCTATTATGTCGATATTTTATACCTATATCTATTATGTCTATATTTTATACCTCTATCTATTATATCTATTAGTGTCTACATTTTATACCTATATCTATTATATCAATTATGTCTATATTTTATACTTATAGCTATTATAACTATATTTTATACCGATATCTATTATATCTATATTTTATACCTTTATCTATTATATCTATTATATTTATATTTTATAATGATATCTATTATATCTCTATTTTATACCTACATCTATTATATCTATTATATCCATATTTTACACCTATATCTATTATATCTATATTTTATACTGATATCTATTATATGTATTATATCGATATTTTATACCTATATCTATTATATCTATATTTTATACCCCTATCTATTATCTTTTATGTCTATATTTTATACAGATATCTATTATATCTATTATGTCTATATTTTATACCCATGTCTATTACATCTATTTTGTCTATATTTTAAAACTATATCTATTATATCTATTATGTCTATATTTTGTACCTATATCTATTATATCTATTAGGTCTATATTGTATACCTACATCTGTTATATCTCTTATGTTTTTTTTATACCTATATCTCTTATATCTATTATGTTTATATTTTATACCCATATCTATTATGTCTATATTTTATACCTGTATTTATTATATCTAATATGTCTATATTTTATACCTATATCTAATATAACTATATTTTATACCTATTTTTCTTATATCTATATATAATCCCTATATCTATTGTATCTATTAGATTTATATTTTATAATTATATCTATTATATCTATATTTTATACCTATATGTATTATATCCATTATATCTATATTTATGACTATATCAATTATATCTATATTTGATATGTATATCTATTATATCTATTATATCTATATTTTATACCTATATCTATTATATCTATATGCTATTCCTTTATCTATTATATCTATTATGTCTATATTATATACCTATATCTATTATATCTATTATGTCTATATTTTATACCTATGTCTATTATAATATTATGTCTTTATTTTATACCTATATCTATCAAATCTATTATGTATCTATTTTATACCTATATTTGTTATATCTATTATGTCTATATTTTATACCGACTTCTATTATATCTATTTTGTCTATATTGTATACCTAAATCTATTGTATGCATTATGTCTATATTTTATATCTATATCTATTATATCTATTATGTCTATACTTTATACCTACATCTATTATGTCTATATTTTATACCTGTATCGATTACATTTATTATGTTAATATTTTATAAATATATCTATTATATCTCTTATGTTTATATTTTATACCTATATCTATTATATCTATAATGTTTTTATTTTATACCCATATCTATTATGTCTGTATTTTATACCTATATCTATTATATCTATTATGTCTATATTTTAAACCTATATCTACTATAACTCCTATGTCTATATTTTATACCTATATCTATTATATATATTGTGTCTGTACTTTATAAATATATCTATTCTACCTATATTTTATACCTATATCTTTTATAAAAATATTTTGTACCTATATCCATTATATCTATATTTTTTACCTATATCTATTATATCTATTATATTTATATTTTATAATTATATCTATTATATCTATATTTGATATCTATATCTATGATATCTATTGTCTATATTTTATACCTGTATCTATTATATCTATTTTTTATACATATATCTATTATGTCTATAATATCTATATTTTACACCTATATCTATTATATCTATATTTTGTACCTGTATCTATTATATCTATTATGTCTTTATTTTATACCTATATCTATTATATCAATTATGTCTATATTTTATACCTATATCTATTATATCTATTATGTCTATATTTTATACCTATATCTATCATATCTATTATGTCTATATTTTATACCTATATATATCATATCTATTATGTCTATATTTTATGCATATATCTATTATATCTATTATGTCTATATTTTATACCTATATTTATTGTCTATTATGTCTATATTTTATACCTATATCTTTTCTATGTATTATGTCTATATTTCATACCGATATTTATTATATCTATTATGTCTATACTTTATACCCCTATCTATTATGTGTATATTTTATACCTGTATCGATTATATTTATTATGGCTATATTTTATACCTATATCTATTATGTCTATATTTTATACCAATAACTATTATATTTATTATGTCTATATTTTATACCTTTATCTATTATATCTCTTATGTCTATATTTTATGCCTATATCCATTATATCCACTATATCTATATTTTATACCTATATCTATTATATCTATATTTGATACCTATATCCATTATATCTATATCTATATTTTATACCTATATCTATTATATCTATTATGTCTATATTTTATACCTATATATATTATATCTATTATATTTATGTTTTATAATTCTATTATTTATATCTATATTTTATACCTATGTCTATTATATCTATTGTCTATATTTTATAACTGTATCTATTATATCTATTTTTTATACGTACATCTATTATATCTATTATATCTATATTTTATACCGATATCTATTACATCTATATTGTATACCTCTATCTACTATATCTATTATGTCTATGTTTTATACCTATATCTATTATATCCATTATGCCTACATTTTATCCCTATATCTATTATGTCTATTATGTCTATATTTTATACCTGTATCTATCATATCTATTATGTCTATATTTCATACCTATATATCATATCTATTATGTCTATATTTTATACCTATATCTATTATATCTATTATGTCTGTATTTTATACCTATATCTATTATATCTATTATGTCTGTATTTTATACCTATATCTATTATATCTGTTATGTTTATATTAATACCTATATCTATAATATCTATTACATCTATATTTTATAACTATATCTATTATATCTATTATTTGTATATTGTATACCTATATCTATTATGTCTATATTTTATACCTATATCTATTATATCTATTATGTCTATGTTTTATACCTATATATATTATATCTATTAAGTCTATATTTTATTCCTATAACTATTATATCTTTTATGTCTAAATATTGTACCTATATCTATTATGTCTATATTTTATACCTATATCTATAATAAGTATTGTGTCTATATTTTATAAATATATCTGTATTAGCTATTATGTCTATATTTTATACCTGTATCTATAATATCTATTATATCTATATTTTATACCTATATCTATTACAACCATATTTTATACCTATATACATTATATCTATGTTTTTTACCTATATCAATTATATCTATTATGTTTATATTTTTTAATTATATCTATTATATCTATATTTTATAACTATATCTATTATCTCTATTGTCTATATTTTATACCTGTATCTATTGTATCTATTTTTTATACGTATATCTATTATATCTATATTTTACTTATATCTATTATATCTATATTTTATACCTGTATCTATTATATCTATTATGTCTATATTTTATACCTATATCTATTATATCTATTTCGTCTATATTTGTACCTATATCTATTGTATCTATTATGTTTATATTTTATACCTATATCTATTTTGTCTATATTTTATACCAATATCTATTATATCTATTATGTCTATATTTTATACCTATATCTATTATACCTCTTATGTCTACATTTTATACCTATATCTATTACATCTATAATGTCCATATTTTATACCTATATCTATTATGTCGATATTTTATACCAATATCTATTATATCTATTATGTCTATATTTTATATCTATATCTATATTATTATACCTATATCTAATTTATCTTTTTTATCTATATTTTATACCTATATCTATTATATCTATTATGTCTATATTTTAGACCTATATATGTTATATCTATTATGTCTATATTGTATACTTATGTGTGTTATATCTATTATGTCTATATTTTATACCTATATCTATTATATCTCTTTTGTCTATATTTCATACCTATATTTATTATATCTATTATGTCTATATTTTATACCTATATCTATTATATCTATTGTGTCTATATTTTATACCCATATCTATTATATCCATTATGTTTATATTTTATACCTATATCTATAATATCTATTAGGTATATATTTTATAACTATATCTAGTATATCTATTATGTCTCTATTTTATACCTATATCAATTATATCTATTATGTCTATATTTTATAACTATATCTATTATATCTATTATGTCTAAATATTATACCTATATCTATTATGTCTATATTTTATACCTATATCTATTATAACTATTATGTCTATATTTCAAAACTATATATTATGTCTATATTTTACACCTATATCTATTATATCTATTATGTCTATATTTTATAACTATATATTATGTCTATGTTTTATATCTATATTCATTATATATATTATGTCTATATTTTATATCTATATCTATTATGCCTATATTTTACACCTATATCTATTATATCTATTCTGTGTATATTTTATATGTATATCTATTATATCTTGATTTCTATATTTTATACCTATATCTATTATGTCTATATTTTATACCTATATTTATTATGTCTATATTGTATACCTATATCTATTGTATGTATTATGTCTATATTTTATATCTATGACTATTATATCTATTATGTCTATACTTTATACCTATATCTTTTATGTCTACACTTTATACCTGTATCGATTATATTTATTAGGTCTATATTTTATACCTATATCTATTATATCTCTTATGTTTATATTTTATACCTATATCTATTATATCTATGTTTATATTTTATATCCATATCTATTATGTCTATATTTTATACCTATATCTATTATATCTATTATGTCTGTATTTTATACCTATATCTATTATACCTCTTATGTCTATATTATATACCTATAACTATTATATCTATTGTGTCTGTACATTGTACCAATATCTATTATATCTATATTTTATACCTATATCTATTATAACCATATTTTATACCTATATCCATTATATCTATATGTTTTACCTATATCCATTATATCTACTATATTAATATTTTATAATCATATCTATTATATCTATATTTTATGTCTATATCTATTACACCTATTGACTATATTTTATACCTGTATCTATTATATCTATTTTTTATACATATATAACTATTATATCTATATCTATTTTTTATACCTATATCTCTTATATCTATATTTTGTACCTTTATCTATTATACCTATTATGTGTATATTTTATACATATATCTATTATGTCTATTATGTCTATATTTTATACCTATATTTATCATATCCATTATGTCTATATTTTATACCTATATATATCATATCTATTATGTCTATATTTTATACCTATATCTATTATATATATTATGTCTATATTTTATACCTATATCTATTGTATCTATTATGTCTATATTTTATACCTATATCTTTTGTATGTATTATGTCTATATCTTACACCGATATCTATTATATCTATTATGTCTATACTTCATACCTATATCTATTAAGTCTATTTTTTATACCTGTATCGATTATATTTATTATGTCTATATTTCATACCTATATCTATTATATCTCTTATGTCTATATTTTTTACCTGTATCTATTATATCTATTATGTTTATATTTTATGCCTATTTCTCTTATGTCTATATTTTATACCTATGTCGATTATATCTATTTTGTCTATATTTTATAACTATATCTATTATACCTCTTATGTCTATATTTTATAGGTATATCTATTATGTCTATAATTTATACCTATACCTATTATATTCGTATTTTATACCTATATCTATTATGTCTTTATTTTATACCTATATGTATTATAACTATTATGTCTATATTTTATAGCTGTATCTATTGTATCTCTTATGTCTATATTTTTTGCCTATATCTATATTAACTATTATGTCTATATATTATACCTATATCTATAATAACTATTACGTCTATATTTTATAACTATATATATTATAACTATTATGTCTATATTTTATACCTATATCTCTTATGTCTATAGTTTATACCTATATCGATTATATCTATTACGTCTATATTTTATACCTAAATCTATTATACCTCTTATGTCTTTATTTCATAACTATATCTATTATATCTATTATAAAATATAGACATAATAAATATAATAGATATAGGTATAAAATATAGACATAATAGACATAATAGAAATAGGTATAAAATATAGACATAGTAGATGTAGGTATAAAATATAGACATAATAGTTATAATAGATAGAGTTATAAAATACAGACATAATAGATATAAACACAATAGATGCATACATATTATAATAGATATATGTATAAAATATAGATATAGTGGACATAATAGCTATACGCATGAAATATAGACATAATAGATATAATAGATATTGGTATAAAATATAGATATAAGAAATATAATAAAGATATAAAATATAGACATAATAGATATAGGTATAAAGTACAGACACAATAAATATGATAGATATAGGTATAAAATATTGACATAAGACGTATAATAGATATAGGTATAAAATATAGACATAATAGATATAATAGATAAAGGTATAAAATATAGACATAATAGATACAATAGATAGAGGTATAAAATATTGACATAATATATATGATAGATATAGGTATAAAATATAGACATAATAGATATAATAGATAGAGGTATAAAATATAGACTTAATAGACATAATAGATAGATGTATAAATTATAGACATAATAGATATAATAGATAGAGGAAAAATATGGACATAGTAGATATAAGAAATATAGGTATAAAATATAGACATAATAGGTATAATAGATATAGGTATAAGATATAGACATAATAGATATATATAGGTATAAAATATAGACATAATAGATATAACAGATATAGGTATAAAATATGTACATAATATATATAATGCCTAGAGGTATAAAAAAAGACATAATAGACATAATAGATAGTTGTATAAATTATAGACATAATAGATACTATTGCTAGAGGTAAAATATAGACATAATAAATATAATAGATATAGGTATAAAATATAGACATAAAAGATAAAATAGATACAGGTATAAAACATAGACATAATAGATATAGGTATAAAATATAGACATAATAGATATAGATATAGGTATAAAATATATACATAATAGATATAATACGTATAGGTATAAAATATAGACATAATACATATAATAAACATAGGTATAAAATATAGACATAATAAATATAGGTATTAAATATAGACATAATAGGTATAATAGATATAGGTATAAAATATAGACATAATAGTTATAATATATATAGGTATAAAATATAGACAGAATAGATATAATAGATATATGTATAAAATATAGACATAATAGATATAATAGATATAGGTATAAAATACAGACATAATAGATATAGGAGTAAAGTACAGACAAAATAGATATAATAGATAAAGGTATGAAATATAGATATAATAGATATAGGTATAAAATATAGATATAATAGATATAATAGATATACGTATAAAATATATATATAATTGATATAGGCATAAAATATAGTTATAATAGATACAGGTATAAAATATACACATAATAGTCATAATAGATATAGGTATAAAATATAGACATAATAGATACCATAGATAGATGTATAAAATGTAGACATAATAGATATAATAAGTATAGGTATAAAATATAGATATAATAGATTTAATAGACCTAGGTATAAAATATAGACATAATAGGGGGGCGGAGCAAGATGGCCGAATAGTAACAGCTCGAGTCTCCAACTCCCAGCGCGAGCGACACAGAAGACCGGTGATTTCTGCATTTTCACCTGAGGTACTGGGGTCATCTCACTAGGGAGTGCCGGAATATCGGTGCTGGTCAGCTCCTGCAGCCTGACCAGCGAGAGCTGAAGCAGGGCGAGGCATCGCCTCACCTGGAAGTGCAAAGGGGAAGGGAATCCGTTTTCCTAGCCAGGGGAACTGAGACACACAACACCTGGAAAATCGGGTAACTACCACCCCAATACGGCGCTTTAAGCAAAGAGGCACACCAGGAGAATATATCCCACGCCTGGCCGGGAGGGTCCCACGCCCACGGAGCCTCCCTCACTGCTAACACAGCAGTCTGCGGCGATCTATCGGCAAGGCAGCAGCGAGGCTGGGGGAGGGGCGCCCGCCATTGCTGAGGCTTAAGTAGGTAAACAAACCCGCTGGGAAGCTCGAATTGGGTGGAGCTCACAGCAGCTCAAGGAAGCCTGCCTGTCTCTGTAGACTCCACCTCTGGGGACAGCGCACAGCTGAAGACCAATGGGGAAACAGCGGGGGCCGGTGCAGACGCGAACGACTCTGTCTGACAGCTTTGGGGAGAGCTGTGGATCTCCCAACTCGGAGGTTGAGATCTGAGAACGGACAGACTGCCTGCTCAGGTGTGTCCCTGACCCCTGAGTAGCCTAGCTGGGAGAAATCCCCCACTAGGGGCAGTCTGACACCCCACACCTCACAGGGTGGAGTACACCCCTGAGAGGAAACTTCCAAAGGAAGAATCAGACAGGTACACTCGCTGTTCAGCAATATTCTATCTTCGGCAAACTCTGCTGCTGATACCCAGGCAAACAGGGTCTGGAGTGGACCTCAAACAATCTCCAACAGACCAAAAGACAGTCCTTCTGACTGTCAGAAGGAAAACTATCAAACAGGAAGGACACCTATACCAAAACCCCATCAGTACGTCACCACCATCAAAGACCAGAGACAGATAAAACCACAAAGATGGGGAAGAAGCAGGGCAGAAAAGCTGGAAATTCAAAAAATAAGAACACATCTCCCCCTGCAAAGGAGCGCAGCCCATCGCCAGCAACGGATCAAAGCTGGTCAGAGAATGACTTGCACGAGAGGAGAGAAGAAGGCTTCAGTCTATCAAACTTATCAGAGCTAAAGGAGGAATTACGTACCCAGCGCAAAGAAACTAAAAATCTTGAAAAAAGAGTGGAAGAATTGACAGCTAGACTCATTAATGCAGAAAAGATCATAAACGAAATGACAGAGATGAAAACCATGACACGAGAAATACGTGACAAATGCACAAGCTTCAGTAAACGACTCGATCAACTGGAAGAAAGAGTATCAGCGATTGAGGATCAAATGAATGAAATGAAGCGAGAAGAGAAGCCAAAAGAGAAAAGAAGGAAAAGAAATGAGCAATGCCTGCAAGAAGTATGGGATTACGTAAAAAGACCAAATCTACGTCTGATTGGGGTGCCTGAAAGTGAGGGGGAAAATGGAACCAAGTTGGAAAACACTCTTCAGGATATCATCCAGGAGAACTTCCCCAACCTAGTAGGGCAGGCCAACATTCAAATTCAGGAAATACAGAGAAAGCCACAAAGATACTCCTCCAGAAGAGCAACTCCAAGACACATAATTGACAGATTCACCAAAAACGAAATGAAGGAAAAAATCTTAAGGGCAGCCAGAGAGAAAGGTCGGGTTACCCACAAACGGAAGCCCATCGGACTACCAGCAGATCTCTCGGCAGAAACTCTACAAGCCAGAAGAGAGTGGGGGCCAATATTCAACGTTCTGAAAGAAAAGAATTTTCAACCCAGAATTTCATATCCAGCCAAACTAACTTTCATAAGTGAAGGAGAAATAAAATCCTTTACAGATAAGCAAATGCTTAGAGATTTTGTCACCACCAGGCCTGCCTTACAAGAGACCCTGAAGGAAGCCCTAAACATGGAAAGGAACAACCGGTACCAGCCATCGCAAAAACATGCCAAAATGTAAAGACCATCGAGGCTAGGAAGAAACTGCATCAACTAACGAACAACATAACCAGTTAATATCATAATGGCAGGATCAAGTTCACACATAACAATATTAACCTTAAATGTTAATGGACTAAATGCTCCAATTAAATGACACAGACTGGCATACTGGATAAAGAGTCAAGACCCATCAGTCTGCTGTATTCAGGAGACCCATCTCACATGCAGAGACATACATAGGCTCAAAATAAAGGGATGGAGGAATATCTACCAAGCAAATGGAGAACAAAAAAAAGCAGGGGTTGCAATCCTTGTCTCTGATAAAACAGACTTTAAACCATCAAAGATCAAAAGAGACAAAGAAGGCCATTACATAATGGTAAAGGGATCAATTCAACAGGAAGAGCTAACTCTCCTAAATCTATATGCACCCAATACAGGAACACCCAGATTCATAAAGCAAGTCCTTAGAGACTTACAAAGAGACTTAGACTCCCATACAATAATAATGGGAGACTTCAACACTCCGCTGTCAACATTAGACAGATCAACGAGACAGAAAGTTAACAAGGATATCCAGGAATTGAACTCATCTCTGCACCAAGCGGACCTAATAGACATCTATAGAACTCTCCACCCCAAATCAACAGAATATACATTCTTCTCAGCACCACATCGCACTTATTCCAAAATTGACCACATAATTGGAAGTAAAGCACTCCTCAGCAAATGTAAAAGAACAGAAATAATAACAAACTGTCTCTCAGACCACAGTGCAATCAAACCAGAACTCAGGACTAAGAAACTCAATCAAAACCCCTCAACTACATGGAAACTGAACAACCTGCTCCTGAATGACTACTGGGTACATAACGAAATGAAAGCGGAAATAAAGATGTTCATTGAAACCAGTGAGAACAAAGATACAACATACCAGAATCTCTGGGACACATTTAAAGCAGTGTGTAGAGGGAAATTTATAGCACTAAATGCCCACAAGAGAAAGCAGGAAAGATCTAAAATTGACACTCTAACATCACAATTAAAAGAACTAGAGAGGCAAGAGCAAACACATTCAAAAGCTAACAGAAGGCAAGAAATAACTAAGATCAGAGCCGAACTGAAGGAGATAGAGACACAAAAAACCCTCCAAAAAATCAATGAATCCAGGAGTTGGTTTTTTGAAAAGATCAACAAAATTGACAGACCGCTAGCAAGGCTAATAAAGAAGAAAAGAGAGAGGAATCAAATAGATGCAATAAAAAATGATAAAGGGGATATCACCACTGACCCCACAGAAATACAAACTACCATCAGAGAATACTATAAACGCCTCTACGCAAATCAACTAGAAAATCTAGAAGAAATGGACAATTTCCTGGACACTTACACTCTCCCAAGGCTAAACCAGGAAGAAGTTGAATCCCTGAATAGACCAATAGCAGGCTCTGAAATTGAGGCAACAATTAATAGCCTACCCACCAAAAAAAGTCCAGGACCACACGGATTCACAGCTGAATTCTACCAGAGGTACAAGGAGGAGCTGGTACCATTCCTTCTGAAACTATTCCAATCAATAGAAAAAGAGGGAATCCTCCCTAACTCATTTTATGAGGCCAACATCACCCTGATAGCAAAGCCTGGCAGAGACACAACAAAAAAAGAGAATTTTAGACCAATATCCCTGATGAACATTGATACAAAAATTCTCAATAAAATACTGGCAAACCGGATTCAGCAGCACATCAAAAACCTTATCCACCATGATCAAGTGGGCTTCATCCCTGGGATGCAAGGCTGGTTCAACATTCGCAAATCAATAAACGTAATCCAGCATATAAACAGAACCAAAGATAAGTACCACATGAGTGTCTCAATAGATGCAGAAAAGGCTTTTGACAAAATTCAACAGCCCTTCATGCTAAAAACGCTCAATAAATTCGGTATTGATGGAACGTACCTCAAAATAATAAGAGCTATTTATGACAAACCCACAGCTAATATCATACTGAATGGGCAAAAACGGGAAAAATTCCCTTTGAAAACTGGCACAAGACAGGGATGCCCTCTCTCACCACTCCTATTCAACATAGTGTTAGAAGTTCTGGCTAGGGCAATCAGGCAAGAGAAAGAAATCAAGGGTATCCAGTTAGGAAAAGAAGAAGTCAAATTGTCCCTGTTTGCAGATGACATGATTGTATATTTAGAAAACCCCATCGTCTCAGCCCAAATCTCCTTAAGCTGATAAGCAACTTCAGCAAAGTCTCAGGATACAAAATTAATGTGCAAAAATCACAAGCATTCTTATACACCAGGAACAGACAAGCAGAGAGCCAAATCAGGAATGAACTTCCATTCACAATTGCTTCAAAGAGAATAAAATACCTAGGAATCCAGCTTACAAGGGATGTAAAGGACCTCTTCAAGGAGAACTACAAACCACTGCTCAGTGAAATCAAAGAGGACACAAACAAATGGAAGAACATACCATGCTCATGGATAGGAAGAATCAATTTCGTGAAAATGGCCATACTCCCCAAGGTTATTTATAGATTCAATGCCATCCCCATCAAGCTACCAATGAGTTTCTTCACAGAATTGGAAAAAACTGCTTTAAAGTTCATATGGAACCAAGAAAGAGCCCGCATTGCCAAGACAATCCTAAGTCAAAAGGACAAAGCTGGAGGCGTCACGCTACCTGACTTCAAACTATACTACAAGGCTACAGTAACCAAAACAGCATGGTACTGGTACCAAAACAGAGCTATAGACCAATGGAACAGAACAGAGTCCTCAGAAATAATACCGCACATCTACAGCCATCTGATCTTTGACAAACCTGAGAGAAACAAGAAATGGGGAAAGGATTCCCTATTTAATAAATGGTGCTGGGAAAACTGGCTAGCCATAAGTAGAAAGCTGAAACTGGATCCTTTCCTTACCTCTTATACGAAAATTAATTCAAGATGGATTAGAAGACTAAATG
>NW_022142148.1:0-39453 GCF_007565055.1 Rhinopithecus roxellana | reverse complement strand
ATATGAACAGACATTTCTCAAAGAAGACATTCATACAGCCAACAGACACATGAAAAAATGCTCATCATCACTCTCATCAGAGAAAAAATGCAAATCAAAACCACAATGAGATACCATCTCACACCAGTTAGAATGGCAATCATTGAAAAGTCAGGAAACAACAGGTGCTGGAGAGGATGTGGAGAAATAGGAACACTTTTACACTGTTGGTGGGATTGTAAACTAGTTCAACCATTATGGAAAACAGTATGGCAATTCCTCAAGGATCTAGAACTAGATGTACCATATGACCCAGCCATCCCACTACTGGGTATATACCCAAAGGATTACAAATCATGCTGCTATAAAGACACATGCACACGTATGTTTATTGAGGCACTATTCACAATAGCAAAGACTTGGAATCAACCCAAATGTCCATCAGTGACAGACTGGATTAAGAAAATGTGGCACATATACACCATGGAATACTATGCAGCCATAAAAAAGGATGAGTTTGCATCCTTTGTAGGGACATGGATGCAGCTGGAAACCATCATTCTCAGCAAACTATCACAAGAACAGAAAACCAAACACCGCTTGTTCTCACTGTGGTGGGAACCGAACAATGAGATCACCTGGACTCGGGAAGGGGAACATCACACACCAGGGCCTATCATGGGGAGGGGGAGGGGGGAGGGATTGCATTGGGAGTTATACCTGATATAAATGACGAATTGATGGGTGCTGACGAGTTGATGGGTGCAGCACACCAACATGGCACAAGTATACATATGTAACAAACCTGCACGTTATGCACATGTACCCTAGAACTTAAAGTATAATAAAAAATAAGTAAATAAAATAAATAAAATAAAAAATTAAAAAAAAAAAAAAGAAATCAGAGTTCTGTTGCATCACATACCTCCCAGGAAACTGATATTGTCAGATTTTTAAATTTCAGCCATTCTAATAGGTATGTAGTAGGATCTCATTGTTGTCTTGATTTGCAATTCCCAAATGACAAATGATTTGAAGCCTTTAAATAGTTAATAATTATTTTTTAAAGACAGGGTCGGGGGGAGGGGAGAGGGATAGCATTAGGAGATATACCTAATGTAAATGACGAATTAATGGGTATAGCACACCATCATGGCACATGTATACATATGTAACAAACCTGCATGTTGTGCACATGTACCCTAGAACTTAAAGTATAATAATAATAACAAACAAAAAAAGTCTTACTCTGTCACCCAGGCTGGAACGTAATGATGCAATTTCGGCTCACTGCAACCTCTGCTTCCCAGGTTCAGGCAATTGTCCTGTCTCAGCCTCCCAAGGAGATGGGATTACAGGTGTATGTCACCACACCCAGGTAATTTTTGTAGTTTTAGTAGAGATGGGGTTTAACCATGTTCGCCAGACTGGTCTCGAACTCCTGGACTCGAGTGATCCACCTGCCTTAGCTTCCCAAAGTGCCAGGATTACAGGTGTGAGCCACTGTGCCCGGCCAATTAATTCTTTACATTAATTCTTCTCCATTTGGATTACTGGCAACTATTCTCTCACCAGACTGGAACCACACTGATTCTTTATATCTACACTGTCCATACATGGTAACCACTATCTCCAAACATGGCTTTCAAAGAACTTATACTGGCTGGGTGTCGTGGTTCATGCCTGTAATCCCAGCACTTTGGGAGGCTGATGTGGATGGATTAGCTGAGGTCAGGAGTTTGAGACCAGCCTGGCCAATCTGGTGAAACCCCATCTCCACTAAGTACAAAATATTAGCTAGGCGTGGTGGTACGCGCCTGTAGTCCTAGCTACTCAGGAGACTAAGACAGGAGAACTGCTTGAACCCAGGAGGTGGAGGTTGCAGCGAGCCAAGATTGTGCCACTGGACTCCAGTGTGGGCAACAAATAAAGACTCTGCCTCAAAAAATAAGTAAATAAATAAAAAAGATCTTATATTATTTAAGATGTATTTTTCAACATCCTAACATAATCTTGTACATTGGTAGCAATGAAGGAACAATAGTGCTTTATATCCCATAAATAACAGTAGAAGTGAAATATCTATAGTCCATAGGGTTATGAATACAGAAATTAGAGTGCATTACTGCAGTTAATTCAAGGGATATAGTGATTTTAAAATATTTTAATGAGTATGTGTACGAAAGCAAACCCAAAATACCTGAAGGAAAGCCTGCAGCAACACAGTAAGTAATGAATTTCATGGAAAACATGTTACATATATGTAGGAAGTCATTAACCTTCACTGTTCCTATACAAAAATGATGCAATCTAATCTCAGAATTTACAGCAATCTTAGGACGACTATACACTATTCAATTTATCTGTGTATCTACATTTCTAGTAGTAAGTGTTTTAAATACACAAATTAGCCCTGCTGTGTAGGAAAATAACTTATCCCAACACTCTATTCAAAAGCTCTAGGAATGAGGTTAAGTTTGCAGTCTGAATGTGCAATGACTGTTCCTAAAAGTTTTTAAGAAACAAAGATACAAAAACGTTCTTTAACCTTTGTGCTTTATCTGGCATAATAAGCTGTGAATGTGAAATAATCCCACTGTATCACAAATAATATATATGAACTTTTTTGGGGATTGCATAATGCAAAAAATAATTTTATACATATACAATTAAAAAGATAGAGAGATAAAACAAATACCTACAATATACAAATAAACTGTAGTATATAAAAAACACTTTTCATGGAAGTTTTGGTTTAACGATAAATGCTAAAAAAGTTTCTAAGAGAAAGATTATTTTTAGTAATCGAGAAAGCAGATGAAGTTTCACAAAAAATTATCCTGCAAGTAATGGGCTCATAAAATTAGTAAGACTTAGTATTAGTAGATTACCATATGCAGAATTTAGAAAACAAGGGGTTCCAGAATGAAAAAAAACAACTATGAGCAATGTGTGAATGTGGGAAAGCAAAATACCATCAAAAAACAAGAGACAGATATCTGACTCAAAAAGTTGTGAACAGGGAAATACAATAAAATATTAGGTGTGATATTAGGTTAGCTGAAAGTACCCCACCACCTTTTCATAAAACGGCATTGCTTGTAGAGCTGAGATCGTGCCACTGCACTCCAGCCTGGGTGACAGAGCAAGACTTTGTCCCATCCCACCACCCCATTGAAAAAAAAAGGAAGGAGTAGGGGCACTGCTGTTTTTTTGAATAAGAAAAAAACATTATTCCTGGCCAGTCGGTGGCTCACAGCTATAATCCCAGCACTTTTGGGGAGGCCAAGGCGGGTGGATACGATGGTCAGGAGATGAGACCATACTGGCTAACACAGTGAAAACCCATCTCTACTAAAAACACAAAAATTAGCCGGGTCGTGATGGTGGGCACCTGTAGCCCCAGCCACTCGGGAGGCTGAGGCAGGGGAATGGTGTGAACCTGGGAGGCAGAGTTTGTAGTAAGCCGAGATCATGCCACTGTACTCCAGCCGTGGGCGACAGAGTGAGACTCCCATCTCAAAAAAAAAAAAAAAAAAAACAAACAACAACAACAAAAAAACCCACATATTCCCACCTGGCACTATTACAAAGGATGAAACAGAAAAAGGGCAAAGACCAAAGGTAGGAAGCTAACGGTACAGCTGCCAATAAAGTGAGCCCTAAAGATAGAAACTTGGGGAATGTAAATAAAGGACAGATGTGGAAGACACAGCAAGATTATAAAGTAAAAGTCATCAGAACGCCGGGCACAGTGGCTCATGCTTGTAATCCCAGCACTTTTGGGAGGCCGAGGCAGGCAGATCACGAGGTCAGGAGATCACGACCATCCTGGCTAACACGGTGAACACCCCGTCTCTACTACAAAATACAAAAAAAGTTTGCCAGGTGTGGTGGTAGGTGCCTGTAGTCCCAGCTATTCGGGAGGCTGAGGCAGGAGAATGGCGTGGAACCCGGGAGGCGGAGCTTGCAGTGAGCTGAGATCGCGCCACTGCACTCCAGCCTGGATGACAGAGCAAGACTCCGTCTCAAAAAAAAAAAAAAAAAGTCATCACACCTGAGATTTAAAATAGATAAAGGAGACAGGACAAGAGACTTTGGGAGATGAGGAAATTTAACAATGACTCAGGTTTTAAATTCTGTGTTCTTGGAATTGTGGTAGTCTTTAACATAATTAAGGAAGTCAGAACTAAAAACTAGTCAGTAGAAGAAAATTCTAATGAAAACTTAAGAAAACAACAAAGACAGCTTAAAAAGAAGTTCAACTAATAAATATACTTCTAAAGTGATTACAAATGTGTGCACATTTAAGCTCCAAAAAATTCTTTCATAGAGATCTTTGTTTCTCAGAAAAATAAAAAAGAAAAAGAAGTACAGAAAATTATAAATAGGCTGGGCACAGTGCCTCACGCCTGTAATCAGCACTTTGAGAGTCCTACTGGGCAGAATGCTTGAGCCCAGGAGTTTGAGACCAGCCTGGGCAACATGACGAAATCTTGCCTCTACAAAAACTTGGCCAGTGTGGTGATGCACGCCTGTAGTCCCACTCCAAAGGCTGAGGTGGGAGAATCACTTGAGCCCGGGAAATCAAGTCTGTGGGTGAGCTGTGATCATACCACCTTTATTCACAAATAATGAACAATATAGAAAGTATTGACTTAAACCTTCACCACTTAAAAATCAGAAAAGACTTAACCATTATAAGCAATAAACATATCTTATACCCATATATTTTGTTATGTGAAAGGCAATAATACATGTCAAAAGATTTCAAAACAAAGAGCATATACTAAACAAACTCTACTTTTAGAAATTTAGGATTAAAAAAACAATGACTCTACAGCAAAACTTACTTGCAAAACAGTCATGTCAGCATGGTTTTAGAATAGTTAAGAATTGTTAACATAAATATTCAACATGACACCAACTCTGCAATTGGTTTGTCAGTGCCCCACATTAACCCCCTGGGGCTGGTCACTCAGTTTCTAGCTTCTCATGAGTCCCTCATACTACTCCAAGTGTAGCAGGGGGAAACTGAAAGGCCCTTCCTCAAGCTCTGGTGATAATGGAGGTACAAGGGAGACATCTACAGGGAACTATGAGATCAGTGGTATTGGAACTGCTAAGTCAGTCCTTCTTTAGGCTGGATGTTGGTAGTGGTTATCACGAAGTCCATATATTTTATATCTAGGCCTTCACCTGGCCTATGGACTTATACCCATGTGGCCTGGTTTATCAGTTCAACGGTTCTTCAGCCCATTACAGATGAGAAGGAGCTATACTGAAGATCAAGGAGAAACCCATTGGAGTCTGAATGTTCCTGACAGATTGACTTAGTCCTGGATTAGTCCTCATAAAACCTCGTAACAATGGGGTTGGTACTTTTAGTTTCTATTTTACAGGAGTTATAATAGATTGTTAAAGGACAACCAAGAAAGGACAGAAGAAGTGACAGTCAGAGGTTGAGAGGAGTCAGAAAAACATAAAATCTAGCAGACACCTGCCACCACATTGTAACATGGTGGTTCCTATCACAATGCTGGGTCAAAAAGAGATTGATTTGGTTTATAATGTTAAACCAAGAGGGTGGGCAAATAAAACTTTGGTATTTAAAAGAAAAAAAATTTTTTGGAATCTGAATATTACGAAATTCACAACAGTCTACACTAAACTACCAAATAATTAAAAAGATCCAATTTTTATAAGTGACCTGTTAACCTAACTTCTGATACTCATTATTAATTTTTGGTTGTGCATTCTCCATCTTCTATGTATGAACAGACATTTAAAAATAAAAATTGTATCTTTTTATTGTTAGATATGAGTTCTAAATATCTTTTCAAAGAATCAATACGTCAGTATGTTCAATTCTTTGCCTTCTACTTTTAAACTTACTTCCTCATAAAGCAACCGTTTTTGATTACCTGCTCCACCGACTCATTTCAATCACCGTGCTCCACCCTGACTCATTCAGATTAATACTTCACCCTGACTCATTCCAATCACCTGCTCTGTCATAACCATTTTTCCCACCAAACCACTCACCTCGTCACTCTCTTAAATTACCCAAGCAGAGAGAATTTAGTTTAGCCTGTGTGGTCTAACCTAGCCAATAGGGGAATGACACAGCAGCAGGCGTCACGTGCGTCAGGGATAAGAACACCTTCCCCTCCCTTGTCCAAGTGTGCACTCATCATTGCTCCCACTGTAAGGGCACACCCTTCTAAGAAGTACCGTTGCCTTGCTGAGAATTTAAAAGAAAATTTTATATTCGAGTGCTACTTCTTTTGTGGCACTGAAACTTGATATATAACATTATTTACCTCACCTACTCAGCCTATGCAAATATGAAAGTTATATAATGCTGAGAATACAGAAGTGCTGGCTCTCACTTAAACAGAACTAAGAGAAAAAAATCCTTAATAAAACGTTGAGAGACTAAAGAGGGGTAAGGTTAGACAGGTGCCGATTTGCCGATTTACATGACAACTACAAGAACATAAATCCTGAACTGGATCCTGATTCAGGAAAAGAATAGTTTTTCTTTTCTTTAAGGTATTAGATTATGACAACTGGCAAAATATAAATGAGATGTATAGATATAATTATATTCATATTTTCATAACTGTACTGTGGTTATGTAGGAAAAAATGTCCTTGACTGCAAAGAAATACACACTAAAGTATTAGAAATAAAGTGCTGCAAAGAGATATTCTACAAAACACTAATTTAAAAAAGTAACATCATGTCTGCAACTTACTGTAAAACAGTTCAAAACTAGTAGATACCAAAATATTTATCTTTGCATATGCCATAAAAAAAACCATATTTACACGTGTATATGTGTGTACATATACAGAGAGAAGACAGAGAGAAGGAAAGAGGGAGAATATGATAAAGCAAATGTAGTAAAATAAAACATTAGGACAATGTGCATGAAGGACAGCTGACAATTCTTCACAGAATTCTTAAAATCCTGTGTTAGAAATGATTTCAAAATGAAAAGTTTTTTAAACACCAAAGGGCAGGGGTTGGGGCAGTGCTATTTAACAAAATTAAAAACACCATTCATTCACTTAAACATTTATTGAACACTTACTGCAGGTCAGACACTAGTAAATAGCAGAAGAACACTAGATAAAAATTCCTGCATTCACACAACTTACATTCCAGTTAGGGAAGACGACAATAAGCAAGTAAGTAAAATGTATGTTACGTTAGCGGAAGGGGAAAACAGTTAAGTCATATTGGGTAGGGGCGGCGATTTGCAATGTTAAACACTATCTTTAGGCCTGGCGCTGTGGCTCATACCGGTAATCCCAATACTTTGTGAGGCTGAGGTGGGCGGATGGATCACTTCAGGTCAGGAGTTCAAGACCAGCCTGGCCAGCATGGTGAAACCCTGTCTCTACTAAAAATACGAAGATTAGCCAGGCGTGGTGGCCGCATACCTGCAATCCCAGCAACTTGGAAGGCTGAGGTGGGAGAATCGCTTGAACCCGGGAGGCAGAGGTTGCACCAAGCCGCGATCATGCTGCTGTACTCCAGATTAGGTGACAGAGCGAGACTCTGTCTCAAAAAAAAAAAAAAAAAAAAAGAGGCCAGGGGTGTAGTGGTTCAAGCCTGTAATCCCAGCACTTTGGGAGGTTGATGGTGGGACAATCAGTTGAGCCCAAGAGTTTGAGACCCAGCCTGGACAACATACTGAGATCCCATCTTCACACAAACATAAATCAGCCATGCGTGGTGGCGTGCACCTGTAGTCCCAACAGGAGGTGGGAGAACTGTTTGAGCCAGGAGTTTGAGGATGCAGTTGAGGCCACAGCCGTGCCACTGCACTCCAGCTTGGGTGACAGAGTGAGATCCTGTCTCAAAAATAAAATAAATAAAGTAAAACATAAAATCAAAATAAGGGAAACAATACTGCCTATAATAGAAACTCCTTGTATTATTTGTTTTTGACTGGCTAAATGAAAAACCAAAGATACAAGAAATGCCCTTTTTTAAAAGGATTAAACTTGCAAAAAAAAAAAGTGATGAACAGTATTACTACAGCTAAACAAAGAATGCTATCAGTTAAACTTGACTTATTGTTCAAAATGTAGCTAGTTGACAGAAAATGTCCAATATTTCTTCATAAAAGCTACCTGAGGCAGGACTCCAATCTGATCATTCTAACAATCATAACTCTCAAGATTAATGAACAGGTTGGCATTCTGACTTCCTTAAGAGAAACAGTGTGGGAGTTAGCATATAAATTCAAATCCTAGCTTTCCCACTTACTTGCTGTGTGACCTTAGGCAAATTACCACTTTTTCTTTTTTTTTTTTTTTCCCCTGAGATGGAGTCTCACTGTTGCCCAGGGAGTGCAGCAGCACAATCTCAGCTCACTGCAAGCTCGACCTCCCGGGTTCACGCCATTCTCCTGTCTCAGCCTCCGAGAAGCTGGGATGACAGGCGCCCACCACCACACCCAGTTAATTTTTGTATTTTTAGTAGAGACAGGGTTTCACCGTGTTAGCCAGGATGGTCTCGATCTTCTGACCTCGTGATCCGCCCGCCTTGCCCTCCTAAAGTGCAAATTAGCAATTTTAACTTCGTATTCTACTCCGTAAATTGCATCTAAGATCTATTTCATAATACTAGTGTGAGGATTAAATAACATAAAAAGTCAAAACAAAATTCTAAGTAGAAATTCAGGAAGTTGTATTATGTTACATTGTTTGCATAATCAAGAAACGGACCTGATTGACTTAGGGGGAAGTACGGATAGTCATGTGAACTAATTTGTGTAAATGTATAGACTGAAATATAAATAAAACAAGTTTCTAGAATGCTACCTTTTTATACTGGTTGACATTTTTTCAATACTGTAAATATGGCATGAACATGCACCATTTACTTATTGTGTAGTAGTAACTTCAGTAAACATCAAGTATTTCCTGCCACAAAAGGACTAAGCATTTGGGTACACAGACTTCATCAAAAAAGCACAACATTGGTGAAACCTGGTCTCTACTAAAAAATACAAAAAATTAGCTGGGCATGGTGGCGCATGCCTGTAGTCCCAGCTACTCAGGTGGCTGAGGCAGGAGAATTCCATGAACCCAGGAGGCGGAGGTGGCAGTGAGCGGAGATCACGCCACTGCACTACAGCCTGGGCGACAAGAGTGAGATTCTGTCTCCAAAAAAAAAAAAAAAAAAAGGGCACAACATTACAAGGATTCAGCTGTACACACATAAAACTTAAACAGGTTCTAAGGAATAATACAATAGCCTCCTGAATGGGATGGTAAATTCTTTTTAGGAAAAATAAAAAAGTTTCTTCAAGGAGACAGTACTTAATCTGAATCATGTAAGCGAAGAATTTCAAGTGGGGGAGAACAAATTCAAGTAAGCAATCATGTGGGCAATTCATTCTCCTACCTTTAAGCACGTCTAGTCTTATTCCCAATTTTGCAGTTACAACCTGAGATTTTCAGGATAGCAATGAAACTTGCCTATAGTCTCAGAAAAATCACATGGTAGTAACGGGAGCTAGAATAGTTGCCAGCTTCCAAGTGCAAAATGCTTTCACTTTTCCCAAAATATGTTTGTAAGGAACACTGTACCACCAAATACTTCTACAAATGAATACAAAAGGTTACTATACTGCATGTCTTCCCCCATTATTTTTTCCTTTAAATAAAAGTAGAGGATAAAAGCAAGTGTATAGCAAAATACAAGAAGTCTTTCATCTTTTTTTACTTTAAGGTTGGCCTGGAGGAGTAATTAATTAAAAATTCTGGCAAACAGGAGGGAAAAAATGACTTAACTATATCAAAAAATCAGTCTTGTATAACTCACTATAAAAGACATAGACAATAACTGGTTAAGCAACATAAACATCAATTGCACAGGGTGGATCATTCCTGTGTCATGACTCTAACCACCAAATTAGATTTTAAATGTTCATAAGATGATTACAAACTATAAAACTGGCTATTTTATATTGGGACTTCAAAATGATATTGTGGTAGTGTAAAGAAAAAAAAAAGGGCCAGGTGCGGTGGCCCACATCTGTAATCCTAGCACTTTGGGAGGCTGAGGCAGGTGGATAACCTGAGGTCAGGAGTTCAAGACCAGCCTGGCCAACATGATGAAACTCCATCTCTACTAAAAAACAAATAGAAAATATTAGCCGGGCGTGGTGGTGGGTGCCTATAATCCCAGCTACTCAGAAGGCTGAGGCGGGAGAATCACTGAACCCAGGAGGCGGAGGTTGCGGTGAGCCAAGATCGTGCCATTGCACTCCAGCCTGGGCAATAGAGTGAGACTCCATCTCGGAGGGGGGGAGAAAAACAAAAGAAACAGGCCCTTATTTTTATTAATACACACTAAAATATTTACAGATGGAACGATGTCTAGAATGACCTTAAAAATAACACAGGATGGAAAAAAAGGATGGGTGAAGAGATGAAACAAGATTGGCCATGATTTGATAACTGCTAAAGCTGGGTAATGGCTATACGGGAGGTCCATTATATGATGTTCTCCTATTAAAAGAAGGCTAAGAGTTTCCATTAGAAGAACTTTCATAAAATAGAAAAAAAAATTACTAATAGCAAATCACATCATAAAGAAAACGTAGAACAGTATAACCCTTAAACCCTTGACAAGTAGATAAAAGTATCTTCTAGGGGGTTTATGCACGCTTAAATTATGACTGATGCTCTTACAATACATTAAGCTATCTCTCAAAGTAGGATTATCTAGAGCTCTTCTAAACTTCCCAATCAGGTTATCAGTGAGAATATACTCTGAGACTGGCCCCAAACTCCAAAATAGTACTTGGAAGCTCATAAGGAATCAGAGTTGCATTCGAAAAGCATGAAGTCTTAACTAACTAAACCTCATTCATTGTTAGTGACCTTCTCTATGCCTTCACATGGACTACCATTTATTTACAAAGAAAAGGAGGGCAACAAAATCATAGGACAATCATTTCCTTTTCCTGATCACTGCCAAGACAATTTATGTGAAACAAAGTTTCCAATCTCTATTGTGTTACCGAATTTTTTTTTTAAGTATTAGCCATACTAGCACTAGAATTAACAACTCATAAAAACTCATTAACACAGTCACTATTAAAGGAATAAAGAAGACAAGCATAATACATACTGGAGGCCGGCCAGGACGACCCCTTTTTCTTTTTCCTTTGACCTCTGTTTCTTCAAGTTCGCTGCCAGCATCGGAATGGGCAGTAGTTTCATTAGTTGAATCCCTAGAAAATGTTATTATATTATTTTAGTGAACAAATTAGTAAGTATAATGCATTTCTGTTTCACCACCTTCCTTACCTCCTGCTGTATGGCTGATGAGAAGTGGTTTATACTTCTACTTTCAAAAAAACTCTTTAGCAAACTAAAAATGTTACCCTCCCTTCCTAATTTCACATGACAGTGAGTGAAATGAATCCCCCAACTAAAGAGGGAAATGAAGAGGAAGAAATAACTGTGGAAATGATAGCTGCTATACAAAAATAAATGCAAAATATCATTGCAAAAGACTTAATTCTTCAGTATAAAAATATGAAGGCTTAGGAAGATTTTTATTTATCTTATAAAGTCATGAAGGTCAGTGTTGTGCCAGTTAATGTTTAGCCACTGGCTCTTCCAAAAAAAAAAAAAAAACACCTAAGTTATAAGTATTAAGACATATGGCCGGACACAGTGGCTCATGCCTATAATCTCAGCACTTTGGGAAGCTGAGGCGGATGGATCACCTGAGATCAGGAATTTGGGACCAGCCTGGCCAACACAGTAAAACCACATTAGTACTAAAAATACAAAAATTAGCCGGGCATGGTGACGCGTGCCTGTAATCCCATCTACTCAGGAGGCTGAGGCAGGGGAATCACTTGAACCCACGGAGGTTGCAGTGAGCTGAGATTATGCCACTGCACTCCAGCCTGGGTGACAGGGCAATACTCTGAATAAAAACAAAACAAAACAAAAAAGACATAAAGGATGCTTAGCACATAATTTACAAACAATATTAAAACACAAAATACTTTATTGTAAATTCTTTATTGTAAATTCCACGTAACCAACTGATTCTCACAAAATAATTTTAAAGATAATTTTTGCCCAACTCTTATACTGGAATCTAACCTACAGCTGCAACTGATGAATGAATAGGAATTTTAACATGAAAGGTGGTTTCTATTTTTGTTCACTTTAATGAGTAGGATGCAAGTAAAATGATAAAGACATTTGTTGAAACTTCACTCATTAGTCAATGGTGTGAGCAACTTCTCTGCTGACTCAGATAACGGAGGAAAAATGCTTCCTCAATTTTTTGTTCATTGGTATTGTAACGGGTATAGACCATCCGATATACCTTTAAGTTGAATCTGCATTGTTAACAATTTCTCTATCACTTTCTTAAGTCCATAATCAACAAAACAATAAACTAAGCGTTGATTTTTATCATTTGCTGATTTCATGGTGTATATATTCCTACCATAGCCAATGTCAAATGCCCAAAGCGGTATAACCAAAGTGAGGTAGGAAGTGATAAACAGTAGCACAGCATTAAAACATATTTCTACCACAAAGACACAACAGGTTTAAATAACAACTTCAAGAGCATAAATAATAACATGAAATACTTAGGAAGTGATGAGTTTTGAATATTTAGTATTTTTATTTTTCATATGACATTTAATTTAAGCTTATATAAGTTAACTTTTTAAAACAGGTATGTTGTGTTTAGCTAGCTTGTAAAATTCCTGAAAATTTAATTTTTCTTTAATTTGACTGTGAGAGTCAAAAAATATTTGACTCTCACAGGCCAATACAAGCTGACTTCAACACAGCATTGAAAAGGTTTAGACAGCATGAACAAGAATCTCTTCACTGAATTCTACGTTACTGCATAAAACTGTAAAGAGTAGGAAAAGTATATAGCAAATGGTAAGTCCAACTCACAATCTACTATTTCTCAATCTCCTTCACCAAATGCTCTTTTAGGCTCATTCCCTCTTTCTTAAAGCTCAACTGTTAGGTCTGCTCTTCTCCATTTATATTACACTACCTTGGAGATTTCATCCAGTTAACATGTACCTTCTACGCAAATGACTTCAACACCTTATCAGTACACCTGACCACATTCCAGATCTCTGACTCAAGATTTTTATCTTGCATGCATGACATGCTTACTTGAATGCCACCTCAAATTCACCAAATGCCACATCTAAAATTAAGTCCAATCCTGACTTACTTCTGGCTTTCTACTCAGAGAGATACAATTAATTAACTGATTTAAGTTATGCATAAGATTTAAGTTACTATACAAATTTATTGTCACCATTATCCTATCTATAAATTCGAATTGATAGAATGGTATCAGTCTTCTTGTGCCTCCTGCTAATATAATCCTACCTCAGCCATCCTTCTCAGCACAATATAATTTGTTTCTCACTCTTTCCAGGATTACTACCACAATCACCACTCCGCATTATATGATCTCAATTTATCTCCCTACTTCTGCTTATTCAAGCCATTCTACACACCACTGCCAGTAACACTCTCACATCATATTACTTACCCACTTGTAAATCTTCAAAGTTATCATGTTACTCCACCACTTACAAATCTTTAAAGTTAATCTGGTATTTAAAACCGTAAATAAGACCGGACATAGTGGTTCACGCCTGTAATCCCAACACTTTTGGAGGCAGAGGCTGAGGCATGAGAATCGCTTGAATCTGGGAGGTGGAGGTTGCAGTGAGCAGAGATAGCACCACTGCACTCCAGCCTGGGCAACAGAGTAGAACTCTGTCTCAAAAACAAACAAACAAAACAACAACAAAAACTATAAATAATATTGTAAATGATGTCCAGGGTCAGCAAGCTTTTTCATAAAGAACCATACAGCTGGGCCTGGTGGCTCACACCTGTAATCCCAGCACTTTAGGAGGCCAAGGTGGGCAGATTATAACGTCAGGAGTTTGAGACCTATCTGGCCAACATAGTGAAACCCTGTCTCTACCAAAAATACAGAAATTATCCGGGCATGGTGGTGTGCACCTGTAGTCCCAGTTACTTGGGACACTGAGGCAGGAGAATCGCTTGAACCCAGGAGGCACAGGTTGGCCAAGCCAAGATCACACCACTGCACTCCAGCCTGAGCAACATAGCGAGACTACATTTCAAAACACACACACACACACACACACACACACACACACACACACACACACACGCAAAAAAAACACAAAATCATACTGTATATATTTTAGGCTTATAGGTCTTAAGTTCTCTATAGCTACTACCCAACCCTGGTGACATACCATAAATGCAGCCATAGGCAATATGCAAATTAATGGGTGTGGCTATGTTTCAACATTTTATTTAAAAGACGCATCTGAACCACTAGCAGTATTTGCCAACCCAGATCCAGTCAATCTTATTTGTCTCTACTAAAAACAATAAATCATATTGCTTTTTCTCCTCACTACAATCCGAACAGGCCATGTTCAGTATAGACTGTGTGTCAGTTTACATATGTTATCTAGAATACATGTGCACAAAAACCTTGTAAGAAGCAAGTTATCTTCCTGATTTTTTGAATGAGGAAATGAAAGATCTGAAAACCTGATAAAGTTGTCCACAGTTGCATACTTAGTAACTGGCAGAGTCCAGTCAGATCTCAAGATAAACCTGAATTTTCTATTTTCATGTTAAGATACAGTGCAAATATTACGTTTTGTATTTATCTTGTGTGGACAAAATCTCCAAGTGCTTTTGAGGCTTATAAGTCTCCAGGCAACTACAGGAGCAGGTTGGTTCTAGAATATAATAAGAGACCTATTAGTGAAACTAACCTATTCTTCAGCAGTATAGGTATTGATGCCCCTACAAGAGTCAGAAAAGTACAATTTGTTTAATAATGCTTCCAATTACAGTCAGCTTAAACAGTGAGAACTATTGCCAACAAACAGCTAAGGCACTGTTACGTATTAGTATGTGTATGTTTAATTATTAAGACATATGAAAATAAATTCTAGGCTTTTGAAAAAAAAAATTCGAGCAATAGAAAAGATACAAGAATGCAAGGAAAAGTTTCACTTTATCTCATCCTAACTCTGAATCTCATCTGCAGAATACCACTGTTAATAGTTTGACATTTCCATAAATATTTAGGCTTTTGCATCTCTCTGTCTCTGTCTCTCTCAAAATATAAATACCAATATTTCATTTTGTAAGTGTTAAATACATGCAAATCTTCCATATAAATACATTAGATTGCTGAATGGCACTCCATAATATGCACAGAACTTATTTAACCGCTTCCCGATCAATGAGCACTTAGTTTGTCTCTAGTTTTCCACTATTACGAACAGGGCTGAAATGACTGTTCTTATACATAAATAAATCTTATTACACAATCAAGTTTTTCTCTAGGACATATGCAGTGAAAATGACACGTCAAGGGGTATGGAAATTCAAACTTTGACCAACTGCTCTTCAAAACTCCTGCAAATGGCTAATGTTCACATTTGTAACACTACCAGACATAAATTAAGAGCATGGAAGAATAACATCAAATCTTATTTAAAAAATGATTCTGCTCCCTAGAACTCTCTAAATTCTGTCTAACTCTCTCTATCTCCAGGGTAACTCGTTTAAGTTATCATCTTTTCCCTAGATACTGCAATATCCTTCTCCTGATAGGTGTCCTTGTTTCTAGTGTTGGCCTTTCCCATCTAATATTATACTACACTAAGTAATTTTCTAAGTATGTATCTTATTATATCTCTATCATGCTGATATGGTTTGGCTGTGTGTCCTCACCAAAATCCCATCTCGAATTGTAATCCCCACCTGTCGAGGGGGGACCTGCTAGGAGGTGACTGGATCACAGGAGCAGTTTCCTCTATGCTGTTCTTGTGATAGCAAGTTCTCATGAGATCTGAAGGTTAAAAGTGTGGCACTTCCTTCCACTTCCCTTCTCTCTCCCCTGCTGTGTTGTGAAGAAGGTGTTTGCTTCCCCTTTACCTTTTGCCATGATTTTAAGTTTCCTGAGGCCTCCCCAGCCATGCCATGAGTCAACTAAACCTCTTATCTTTATAAATTACCCAGTCTGGTAGTTCTTTATAGCAGTGTGAACATGGAATAATACACATAGTGAAGAGAAAAAAACCTAATTCTGAACATGATTTAACAGGTACTGATATGATATTGTTCCTCCCTACTCACAGTTTATCTCATGTCACTCTCCATCCCCAGTGCTGGAGAAAAAAAGGCCAGGGACAGTGCGGGGAGGCTTTATTTCAGGCCTTCAAACATATCTCAGGGTCCTTGCATGACATAATCTCATCTGGTCTCCCTTCTTCTTCCCCTAAACCCCACTAGAGACCTCAGTTCAACTGTCTCTTCCTCAGAAAACTAGACTAAACAAAGGCATGTATTAAAATTCTCATAATACCTACTTTTTCTTCACAGCACCAATGATAGTTCAGAACTATGTATTTGTGATTATTTTATTTATATCTATCTTTACAAGCTTCATGGCAAAAAGAACTAAGTCTGTTCTACATGTTGTATCTACCCAGAACCTAGTATACTTCCAGGAATATAAAAATGTAGTAAATGATAATGTTTTGACAATGCTTAACAGTAAACAGCACTAAGGTGACAAATCCATCAGCAATTATAATATCTAAGTAAGCCAAGAAATAATAAGGATAAGCACTAGAATGGTCTTTATAGTGTCTACATGTTAAAAACCAAAATTGGACATCTCAGTTTAACGAAGAGTACTGTCTTTGGCTGACAGATCTAAACCAGAGCTCATTTACTCAGCTCCCAGATCACCACTGTCCAGTACCCACAAACATATTACAGATTTACATTTTTCTGAAAAAAATTCACTTACAAAGCATGATACATTAGATATCATAATGTTAATACAAACTCATGTAATAAAACTTCAATTTAAATATGACCTCTATTTCATATTTTATCAAAGAGCTATTAAAGGCCTCACTAATACCCAATAGTGTCCTAGCAGCAGGACATACAAAAAATAAGGCACACAATGCAGTTTAGGAGATGGGTCAGAAAAAAAAAAGAGACAGTTATAAAATGTTACATTAAGTACTTTGCTGGAGGCATAAGACCTGAGCTAAGACTTAAATAATAGATAGTGGCTTGGCCAGGTAAGGGCAGAAGTGCGTAAGTACAAAGAAAAGAAAGAAAATACTATAGGGGGAACTCCAAACTTAAATATCATATAAATATGGTATTTATACCATATTAATATTTGTATATATATATATAAGATATCAAGCTCAGGTTCAGGGGTAAAAAAGAAATAAGTAGGCAGAAATAAATTTTATCTCCCATATGTCGGGGAAAGGACAGGAGGACAGTATTGACGGTTTTTCAAGCAGTTTAAAGAAATATGGATAGCTTTTTGTCTTACAACGTTGGAAGGGAAAAAAGAAGACCAAGAGATCAAACAGAGGTTCTCTCTTGAAAATAAGGTAAGTAAATGAATTGAGCAGCAATTATATATATAAATAACTGCTTAAAGTGCTCATCACTTTTATTATATCTAAACCATTGCTATCATACAGAATCAAAGTATGCAGATATCCAATTTGCATCATGATAAAAGCTATGAAAGGAATAATATCTGCCATTCCTGCGATATTTCCCAAAATAGTCCCAATTCTAAATCTGGCCAGTCACACTGACTCATGCATGTAATCCCGGCACTTTGGGAGGCTGAGGCGGGCAGACCACCTGAGGTCATGAGTTCAAGACAAGCCTGGCCAACATAGTGAAACCTCGTCTCTACTAAAAATACAAAAATTAGCCGGGCATGGTGGCACGTGCCTGTAATCCCACTCACTCAGGAGGATGAGGCAGGAGAATCGCTTGAACCTGGAAGGTGGAGGTAGCAGTAAGCCGAGATCGCACCACTGCGCTCCAGCATGGGCAACAGTGGGAAATTCCATCTCAAAAGAAAATAAAAAATAAAAATAAGTTCCAATTCTAAATCTTTCCTATAACTCCAACAAATCTAATGGGATGCCATCAAAAATGTCAACTGGTATATCCCTTAGACTTATTCTGGTAGCCAGAACACCTCAACAATCTCAATCTAAGGAAAAAGAAAGAATCATAATAAAGGAGCTAGAAGCAAGCAGGGAGCAGATAGAGAAAGGGTACGGTATAAGATAGGGGACACCAAACTATTTTTTGTAAATGGTCAGACTAAATATTTTCGGCTTTCCTGACAATACTATCACTGTCACAATTTGTAATACAAAGTAGTCATAAACAGTATGTAAAGGAATGAGTGCGGCTCTCATCCAAAATTTTATTTTGCAAAAAGAGACAACATGCCAGATTTGGCCCATGGGCCACAGTCTGCTGACTCCTGATACAGGACATTAACATTTTTTGTTGACTATCAGAAAACACGTTGACAGTTCAATAGCAAAAGCTACGAATGGATATGGTAATTACACACGCTACTACTACTTAGACTGCAAACATATTGTCCCAATATCAAAGAACATATTTGAAATGTCTCATCAAAGATAGCATTTTCATAAAGAAATAAGTGGCCCAAAATTTTCCTTAAAAATAAAAAAGAAAGAAAATTACAATACTTACTGTAACACTGGTAATTCTGAAGTAATCATTGCTGGAGAGGTCCTTTCACAATGCAGCAAAATAATCAAGTGCTGTACAACTCAAAAACTTTTAAAACAACCTCAAAGGCAATCCTGTCAATTAAAAAAAAAGAAATTACTTTAAAATAAAATGGGGATGACAGAATTCATAAACTACAATCAATCCACACCATTACCAGTGATCACATTACTTAGCATTAACCCAAATGAACTTAAAACTAATGTCCACAGATGTTTGTAGCAGTTTTATTCATAACTGCCAAACCTTGGAAGCAACCAAGATGTTCTCACTAAGTAAATGAATAAACTATGCACATCCTCACAATGAAATATTATTTGGCATTAAAATTAGCTTGAAAGCCTTAAAAAGGCATGAAGGAACCTTAAATACATATTATTAAGTAAAGAAGCCAATCTGAAAAGGATACATACTGCATGATTCCAACCATATGACATTTTGGAAAAGGCAAAACTATGGAGACAGTAAACGAATCGGTGGGCCAGGCGTGGCGGCTCACGCCTGTAATCGCAGCACTTTGGGAGGCCAAGGTGTATGGATTATGAGGTCAGGAGATCGAGATCAGCCTGGCTAACATGATGAAACCCCGTCTCTACTAAAAATACAAAAAATTAGCCAGGTGCGGTGATGGGCGCCTGTAGTCCCAGCTACTCAGAAGGCTGAGGCAGGAGAATGGCGTGAACCCGGGAGGCAGAGTTTGCAGTGAGCCGAGATCACACCACTGCACTCCAGTCTGGGCGATAGAGCAAGACTCCGACTCCCTCTCAAAAAAACAAAAAGAATCAGTGGTTACCAGGTATTTAGTGGGTGGAAGGGATAAACAGGCATATCACAGAGGATTTTTAGGAGAGTGAAACATGTATAATGACGGATGTGTCATTACAGATTTGTAAAAACAGTAAGAGTCCAAAATCAGCAAGACACTAACAGCAATAGTCAACCCTAATTTATTTTTCTTATTTTTAAAATTTTTTACTTTAAGTTCTAGGGTACATGTGCACAATGTGCAGGTTTGTTACATATGTATACATGTGTCATGTTGGTGTACTGCACCCATTAACTCATCATTTACATTAGGTATATCTCCTAATGCTATCACTCCCCTTCCCCCAACCCCACGGCAGGCACTGGTGTGTGATGTTCCCCTTCCTGTGTCCAAGTATTTTCATTGTTCAACTCCCACCTATGAGTGAGAACATGCGGTGTTTGGTTTTCTGTTCTTGCGATAGTTTGCTGAGAATGATGGTTTCCAGCTGCATCCATGTCCCCACAAAGGACATGAACGCATCCTTTTTTATGACTGCATAGTATTCCATGGTGTATATGTGCCACTTTTTCTTAATTCAGTCTGTCAGTGATGGACATTTGGGTTGTTTCCAAGTCTTTGCTATTTGTGAACATTGCCGCAATAAACATACGTGTGCATGTGTCATTATAGCAGCGTGATTTATAATCCTGTGGGTATATAACCAGTAACGGGATGACTGGGACAAATGATATTTCTAGTTCTAGATCCTTGAGAAATCGCCACATGGTCTTCCACAATGGTTGAAGTAGATTACAGTCCCACCAACAGTGTAAAAGTGTTCCTATTTCTCCACATACTCTCTAGCACCTGTTGTTTCCTGACTTTTTAATGATCGCCATTCTAACTGGTGTGAGATGGTATCTCATTGTGGTTTTGATTTGCATTTCTCTGTTGGCGAGTGATGATGAGCATTTTTTCATGTGTCTGTTGGCTGCATAAATGTCTTGTTTGGAGAAGGGTCCGTTCGTATCATTCATCTACTTTGTGATGGGGTTTCTTCTTGTAAATTTGTTTGAGTTCTTTGCAGATGCTGGATATTAGCCCTTTGTCAGATAAGTACATTGCAAAAATTTTCTCCCATTCTGTAGGTTGCCTGTTCACTCTGATGGTAGTTTCTTTTGCTGTGCAGAAGCTCTTTAGTTTAATTAGATCCCATTTGTCAATTCTGGCTTTTGTTGCCATTGCTTTTGGTGTTTCAGTCATGAAGTCCTTGCCCATGCCTATGTCCTGAATGATATTGCCTAGGTTTTCTTCTAGGTTTTTTATGGTTTCAGGTCTAACATTTAAGTCTCTAATCCATTCTGAATTAATTTTCATATAAGGTGTAAGGAAGGGATCCAGTTTCAGCTTTCTATTTATGGCTAGCCAGTTTTCCCAGCACCATTTATTAAATAGGGAATCCTTTCCCCATTTCTTGTTTTTGTCAGGTTTCTCAAAGATCAGATGGTTGCAGATGTGTGGTATTATTTCTGAGGGCTCTCTTTTGTTCCATAGGTCTATATCTCCATTTTGGTAAAAAGTACCATGCTGTTTTGGTTACTGTAGCCTTGTAGTACAGTTTGAAGTCAGGTAGCATGATGCCTCCAGCTTTTTCTTTTGGCTGAAGATTGTTATGGCAATGAGGGCTCCCTGTGGGCTCCATATGAACTTTAAAGTAGCTTTTTCCAATTCTGTGAAGAAAGTCATTGGAGCTTAATGGGAATGGCATTGAATCTACAAATTACTTTGGGCACTACGGCCATTTTCACAATATCGATTCTTCCCATCCATGAGCATGGAATGTTCTTCCATTTATTTGTGTCCTCTTTTATTTCATTAAGCAGTGGTTTGTAGCTCTCCTTGAAGAGGTCCTTCACTTCCTTTATAAGTTGGATTCTAGGTATTTTATTCTCTTTGAAGCAATTGTGAATGGGAGTTCACTCATGATTTGGCTCTCTGTTTGTCTGTTGCTGGTGTATAAGAACGCTTGTGATTTCTGCACATTGATTTTGTATCCTGAGACTTTGCTGAAGTTGCTTATCAGCTTAAGGAGATTTTGGGATGAGACGATGGGGTTTTCTAAACAGACAATCATGTCATCTGCAAACAGGGACAATTTGACTTCTTCTTTTCCTAATTAAACACCCTTGATTTCTTTCTCCCACCTGATTGCCCTGGCCAGAAATTCCAACACTATGTTGAATAGCAGTGGTGAGAGAGGGTATCCCTTTCTTGTGTCAGTTTTCAAAGGGAATGCTTCCAGTTTTTACCCATTCGGTATGATACTGGCTGTGGGTTTGTCATACATAGCTCTTGTTATTTTGAGATACGTTCCATCAATACCAAATTTATTGAGAGTTTTTAGCATGAAGGGCTGCTGAATTTTGTCAAAGGCCTTTTCTGCATCTATTGAGATAATCATGTGGTTTTTGTTTTTGGTTCTGTGTATATGCTGGATTACATTTATTGATCTGAGTACGTTGAACCAGCCTTGCTGATTCCACCGCTTGATCATGGTGGATAAGCTTTTTGAAGTGCTGCTGGATTCGGTTTGACAGTATTTTACTGATTTTACATCGATGTTCATCAGGGATGTTGATCAAAAATTTCTTTTTTCTTGTGTCTCTGCCAGGCTTTGGTATTACGATGATGTTGGCCTCATAAAACGAGTTAGGGAGGATTCCCTCTTTTTCAATTGATTGGAATAGTTTCAGAAGGAATAGTACTAGCTCCTCTTTGTACCTCTGGTAGAATTCGACTGCGAATCTGTCTGGTCCCGGACTATTTTTGGTTTGTAGGCTATTAATTACTGCCTCAATTTCAGAACTTGTTATTCGTCTATTCAGGGATTCAACTGGTTTAGTCTTCCTGGTTGAGTCTTGGGAAAGTGTATGTGTCCATGAATTTATCCATTTCTTCTAGGTTTTCTAGTTTATTTGTGTAGAGGTGTTCATAATATTCTCTGATGGTAGTTTTAGGCAGTTCCAAGATGGCCAAATAGAAACAGCTCCAGGCTACAGCTCCCAGCGTGAGTGACACAGAAGACGGGTGATTTCTGCATTTCCAACTGACGTACCACGTTCATCTCACAGGGGCGTGTTGGACAGTGGGTACAGTACAGTGAGTGCAGCCCACCGAGCGATTGCCGAAGCAGGGCGAGGAATCGCCTCACCCGGGAAGTGCAAGGGGTAAGGGAATTACCTTTCCTAGCCAAGGGAAACTGTGACTCACAGCACCTGGAAAATCGGGTCACTCCCACCCTAATACTGCGCTTTTCCAAGGGTCTTAGCAAAGAGCACACCAGGAGATTATATCTCACAACTGGCTCGGAGGGTCCCATGCCCATGGGGCCTCCCTCATTGCTAGCACAGCAGACTGAGATCTAACTGCAAAGTGGCAGCAAGGCTGGGGGAGGGGCGTCCGCCATTGCTGAGGCTTGACTAGGTAAACAAAGTGGCCAGGAAGCTCGACCTGAGTGGAGCCCACCACAGCTCAAAGAGGCCTGCCTGACTCTGTAGACTCCACCTCCGGGGACAGGGCAGAGCCAAACAAAAGGCAGCAGAAACCTCTACAGATTTAAATGTCCCTGTCTGACAGCTTCGAAGAGAGTAGTGGTTCTCCCAGTACCAAGTTTGAGATTTGAGAACTGACAGACTGCCTCCTCAAGTGGATCCCTGACCCCTGAGTAGCCTAACCAGGAGGCACCCCCCAGTAAGGGCAGAGTGACACCTCACACGGCCAGGTACCCCTCTAAGACAAAGCTTCCAGAGGAACAATCAGGCAGCAACACTTGCTGTTCAGTAATATTCACTCTTCTGCAGCCTCCGCTGCTGATACCCAGCCAAAGGGTATCTGGAGTAGACCTCCAGCAAACTCCAACAGACCTGCAGCTGAGAGGGTCCTGACTGTTAGAAGGAAAACTAACAAACAGAAAGGACATCCACACCAAAACCCCATCTGTACGTCACCATCATCAAAGACCAAAGATAGATAAAACCACAAAGATGGGGGAAAAACAGAGAAGAAAAGCTGAAAATTCTAAAAATCAGAGCGCCTCTCCCCCTCCACAGGAATGCAGCTCCTCATCAGCAATGGAACAAAGCTGGACGGCGAATGACTTTGACAAGTTGAGAGAAGAAGGCTTCAGTTGATCAAACTTCTCCAAGCTAAAGGAGGAAGTTCAAACCCATCGCAAAGAAGCTGAAAACCTTGAAAAAATATTTGACGAAGGGCTAACTAGAATAATCAATGTAGAGAAGTCCTTAAATGACCTGATAGAGCTGAAAACCATGGCATGAGGTCTACGTGACGAATGCACAAGCTTCAGTAACCGATTAAATAACCTGGAAGAAAGGGTATCAGTGATTGAAGATCAAATTAATGAAGTGAGAAGAGAAGTTTAGAGAAAAAAGAGTAAAAAGAAATGAACAAAGCCTCCAAGAAATATGGGACTATGTGAAAAGACCAAATCTACGTCTGATTGGTGTACCTGAAAGTGATGCGGAGAGTGGAACCAAGCTGGAAAACACTCTGCAGGATATGATCCAGGAGAACTTCCCCAACCTAGCAAGGCAGGCCAACATTCAAATTCAGGAAATACAGAGAACACCACAAAGATACTCCTCAAGAAGAGCAACTCCAAAACACATAATTGTCAGATTCACCAAGGTTGAAATTCAGGAAAAAATGTTAAGGGCAGCCAGAGAGAAAGGTCGGGTTACCCACAAAGGGAAGCTCATCAGACTAAGAAGCGGATCTCTCGGCAGAAACTCTACAATCCAGAAGACAGTGGGGTCCAATATTCAACATTCTTAAAGAAAAGAATTTTCAACCCAGAATTTCATATCCACCAAACTAAGTTTCATAAGTGAAGGAGAAAGAAAATCCTTTACAAACAAACAAACTCTGAGAGATTCCGTCACCACCAGGCCTGCCCTATTAGAGCTCCTGAAGGAAGCACTAAACATGGAAAGGAACAACCGGTACCAGCCACTGAAAAAACATGCCAAAATGTAAAGTCCATAGATGCTAGGAAGAAACTACAAACAAAGATACAACACACCTGAATCTCTGGGACACATTTAAAGCAGTGTGTAGAGGGAAATTTATAGCACTAAATGCCCACGAGAGAAAGCAGGAAAGATCTAAAATTGACACCCTAACATCACAATTAAAAGAATTAGAGAAGCAAGAGCAAACACATTCAAAAGCTAGCAGAAGGCAAGAAATAACTAACATCAGAGCAGAACTGAAGGAGACAGAGACACAAAAAACTCTTCAAAAAATCAATGAATCCAAGACCTGGTTTTTTGAAAAGATCAACAAAATTGATAGACCGCTAGCAAGACTAACAAAGAAGAGAAGAATCAAATAGACAAAATAAAAAAATAATAAAGGGGATATCACAACCCTAATTTAAAGTAGCATATTCTTTTAGTGGCCGGACGCGGTGGCTCAAGCCTGTAATCCCAGCACTTTGGGAGGCCAAGGTGGGTGGATCATGAGGTCAGGAGATCGAGACCATCCTGGCTAACATGGTGAAACTCCGTCTCTACTAAAAATACAAGAAAAAAACTAGCTGGGCGTGGTGGCGGGCGCCTGTAGTCCCAGCTACTCAGAGGCTGAGGCGGGAGAATGGCATGAACCCGGGAGGTGGAGCTTGCAGTGAGCCGAGATCGCGACACTGCACTCCAGCCTGGGAGACACAGCGAGACTCCTTCTCAAAAAAAAGAAAAAAAAAGTAGCATCTTGGGGTGATAATGACTTCTCATTATAGGTTGATCAGCTGTTAAACAATGTTCTACTCTAGTGCAGGATGTTGATAGTATGGTAGGCTGAGCAAGTGTAGGGACAGAGAATGTAAGCAAACACTCTATACTCTTCCTTCAAATTTGCTCTGAACCTACAATGGCTCTAAAAAACATAAAGTCTCATTTTTTAAAAGCAGGGATACTAGGACCTAACAGTCCACAATAGACCATTATACACTATCAAAATGGAATAACATAGGTATAGTTAGAATTACAGACAGAAACACAAAGTACAAGGCAGAACAAATATTTGATGAGATAATGGGGAAGAATGTTCAAAAAATCATGTAAGATGTCAAAACAAATGTAAGATCAGAGAATTCCCAAGCAGAATACAACAAAATACACAAACTGCTAAAAACCAGAGTTAAAAGGAAACTTCAAAAGGAAGCTAAAGAAATAGGATACAGAAAGATACAGAAAGACAAACATTAGTATCAGACTTCCTATTGGAAACTATGTAAGTTCAAAGACAATGGACTAACAGCTTGAAAGTGCTGAGAGAAGGCGGGGGCGGAGCAAGATGGCCGAATACGAACAGCTCCAGTCTCCAACTCCCAGCACGAGCGACACAGAAGACCGGTGATTTCTGCATTCTCAACTGAGGTACTGGGGTCATCTCACTAGGGAGCGCCGGACAATCAGTGCTGGTCAGCTGCTGCAGCCCGACCAGCAAGAGCTGAAGCAGGGCGAGGCATCGCCTCACCTGGGAAGCGCAAGGGGGAAGGGAATCCCTTTTCCTAGCCAGGGGAACTGAGACACACAACACCTGGAAAATCGGGTAACCCCCACCCCAATATTGCGCTTTAAGCAAACAGGCACACCAGGAGAATATATCCCACACCTGGCCAGGAGGGTCCCATGCCCAGGGAGCCTCCCTCATTGCTAACACAGCAGTCTGCGATCTAACCGCAAGGCAGCAGCGAGGCCGGGGGAGGGGCGCCGGCCATTGCTGAGGCTTAAGTAGGTAAACAAAGCCGCTGGGAAGCTCAAACTGGGTGAAGCTCACAGCAGCTCAAGGAAACCTGCCTGTCTCTGTAGACTCCACCTCTGGGGACAGGGCACAGATAAAAAACAACAACAAAAAAGCAGCAGAACCTCTGCAGACGCAAACGACTCTGACAGCTTTGAAGAGAGCAGTGGATCTCCCAACACGGAGGTTGAGATCTGAGAAGGGACAGACTGCCTGCTCAAGTGGGTCCCTGACCCCTGAGTAGCCTAAGTGGGAGACATCCCCCACTAGGGGCAGTCTGACACCCCACACCTCACACTGTGGAGTACACCCCCGAGAGGAAGCTTCCAAAGTAAGAATCAGACGGGTACACTCGCTGTTCAGCAACATTCTATCTTCCGCAACCTCTGCTGCTGATACCCAGGCAAACAGGGTCTGGAGTGGACCTCAAGCAATCTCCAACAGACCTACAGCTGAGGGTCCTGACTGTCAGAAGGAAAACCATCAAACAGGAAGGACACCTATACCAAAACCCCATCAGTACGTCACCATCATCAAAGACCAGAGACAGATAAAACCACAAAGATGGGGAAGAAGCAGGGCAGAAAAGCTGGAAATTCAAAACATAAGAGCGCATCTCCCCCTGCAAAGGAGTGCAGCCCATCGCCAGCAACGGATCAAAGCTGGTCAGAGAATGACTTTGACGAGATGAGAGAAGAAGGCTTCAGTCCATCAAACTTCTCAGAGCTAAAGGAGGAATTACGTACCCAGCGCAAAGAAACTAAAAATCTTGAAAAAAGAGTGGAAAAATTGACAGCTAGACTAATTAATGCAGAGAAGGTCATAAACGAAATGACAGAGATGAAAACCATGACACGAGAAATATGTGACAAATGCACAAGCTTCAGTAACCGACTCGATCAACTGGAAGAAAGAGTATCAGCGATTGAGGATCAAATGAATGAAATGAAGCGAGAAGAAACCAAAAGAAAAAAGAAGAAAAAGAAATGAACAAAGCCTGCAAGAAGTATGGGATTACGTAAAAAGACCAAATCTACGTCTGATTGGGGTGCCTGAAAGTGAGGGGGAAAATGGAACCAAGTTGGAAAACACTATTGAGGATATCATCCAGGAGAACTTCCCCAACCTAGTAGGGCAGGCCAACATTCAAATTCAGGAAATACAGAGAACGCCACAAAGATACTCCTCCAGAAGAGCAACTCCAAGACACATAATTGCCAGATTCACCAAAGTTGAAATGAAGGAAAAAATCTTAAGGGCAGCCAGAGAGAAAGATCGGGTTACCCACAAAGGGAAGCCCATCAGACTAACAGCAGATCTCTCGGCAGAAACTCTACAAGCCAGAAGAGAGTGGGGGCCAATATTCAACGTTCTTTTCTTTTTTTTTTTTTTTTTTTTTTTTTTTCAGACGGAGTCTCGCTCTGTCGCCCAGGCTGGAGTGCAGTGGCCGGATCTCAGCTCACTGCAAGCTTTGCCTCCCGGGTTTACGCCATTCTCTCGCCTCAGTCTCCCGAGTAGCTGGGACTACAGGCGCCCGCCATCTCGCCCGGCTAATTTTTTGTATTTTTTTAGTAGAAACGGGGTTTCACCGTGTTAGCCAGGATGGTCTCAATCTCCTGACCTCGTGATCCGCCCGTCTCGGCCTCCCAAAGTGCTGGGATTACAGGCTTGAGCCACCGCGCCCGGCCTATTCAACGTTCTTAAAGAAAACAATTTCCAACCCAGAATTTCATATCCAGCCAAACTAAGTTTCATAAGTGAAGGAGAAAGAAAATCCTTTACAGATAAGCAAATGCTTAGAGATTTTGTCACCACCAGGCCTGCCTTACAAGAGACCCTGAAGGAAGCCCTAAACATGGAAAGGAACAACCGGTACCAGCCATTGCAAAAACATGCCAAAATGTAAAGACCATTGAGGCTAGGAAGAAACTGTATCAATTAACAAGCAAAATAACCAGTTAATATCATAATGGCAGGATCAAGTTCACACATAACAATATTAACCTTAAATGTAAATGGACTAAATGCTCCAATTAAAACACACAGACTGGCAAACTGGATAAAGAGTCAAGACCCATCAGTCTGCTGTATTCAGGACACCCATCTCACATGCAGAGACATACATAGGCTCAAAATAAAGGGATGGAGGAAGATCTACCAAGCAAATGGAGAACACAAAAAAGCAGGGGGTGCAATCCTAGTCTCTGATAAAATAGACTTTAAACCATCAAAGATCAAAAGAGACAAGGCCATTACATAATGGTAAAGGGATCAATTCAACAGGAAGAGCTAACTCTCCTAAATATATATGCACCCAATACAGGAGCACCCACATTCATAAAGCAAGTCCTTAGAGACATACAAAGAGACTTAGACTCCCATACAATAATAATGGGAGACTTCAAAACTCCACTGTCAACATTAGACACATCAACAAGACAGAAAGTTAACAAGGATATCCAGGAATTGAACTCATCTCTGCACCAAGCAGACCTAATAGATATCTATAGAACTCTCCACCCCAAATCAACAGAATATACATTCTTCTCAGCACCACATCGCACTTATTCCAAAATTGACCACATAATTGGAAGTAAAGCACTCCTCAGCAAATGTAAAAGAACAGAAATTATAACAAACTGTCTCTCAGACCACAGTGCAATCAAACTAGAACTCAGGACTAAGAAACTCAATCAAAACTGCTCAACTACATGGAAACTGAACAACCTGCTCCTGAATGACTACTGGGTACATAACAAAATGAAAGCAGAAATAAAGATGTTCTTTGAAACCAATGAGAACAAAGATACAACATACCAGAATCTCTGGGACACATTTAAAGCAGTGTGTAGAGGGAAATTTATAGCACTAAATGCCCACAAGAGAAAGCTGGAAAGATCTAAAATTGACACTCTAACATCACAATTAAAAGAACTAGAGAGGCAAGAGCAAACACATTCAAAAGCTAGCAGAAGGCAAGAAATAACTAAGATCAGAGCAGAACTGAAGGAGATAGAGACACAAAAAACTCTCCAAAAAAATCAATGAATCCAGGAGTTGGTTTTTTGAAAAGATCAACAAAATTGACAGACCACTAGCAAGACTAATAAAGAAGAAAAGAGAGAGGAATCAAATAGACGCAATAAAAAATGATAAAGGGGATATCACCACCAACCCATAGAAAAACAAACTACCATCAGAGAATACTATAAGCACCTCTACGCAAATCAACTAGAAAATCTAGAAGAAATGGATAATTTCCTGGACACTTACACTCTTCCAAGACTAAACCAGGAAGAAGTTGAATCCCTGAATAGACCAATAGCAGGCTCTGAAATTGAGGCAATAATTAATAACCTACCCACCTAAAAAAGTCCAGGACCAGATGGATTCACAGCTGAATTCTACCAGAGGTACAAGGGGAGCTGGTACCATTCCTTCTGAAACTATTCCAATCAATAGAAAAAGAGGGAATCCTCCCTAATTCATTTTATGAGGCCAACATCATCCTGATACCAAAGCCTGGCAGAGACACAACAAAAACAGAGAATTTTAGACCAATATCCCTGATGAACATCGAGGCAAAAATCCTCAATAAAATACTGGCAAACCAGATTCAGCAGCACATCAAAAAGCTTATCCACCATGATCAAGTGGGCTTCATCCCTGGGATGCAGGGCTGGTTCAACATTCGCAAATCAATAAACGTAATCCAGCATATAAACAGAATCAAAGACAAGAACCACATGATTATCTCAATAGATGCAGAAAAGGCTTTTGACAAAATTCAACAGCCCTTCATGCTAAAAACGCTCAATACATTCGGTATTGATGGAACGTACCTCAAAATAATAAGAGCTATTTATGACAAACCCACAGCCAATATCATACTGAATGGGCAAAAACTGGGAAAATTCCCTTTGCAAACTGGCACAAGACAGGGGTGCCCTCTCTTACCGCTCCTATTCAACGTAGTGTTGGAAGTTCTGGCTAGGGCAATCAGGCAAGAGAAAGAAATCAAGGGTATTCAGTTAGGAAAAGAAGAAGTCAAATTGTCCCTGTTTGCAGATGACATGATTGTATATTTAGAAAACCCCATTGTCTCAGCCCAAAATCTCCGTAAGCTGATAAGCAATTTCAGCAAAGTCTCAGGATACAAAATTAATGTGCAAAAATCACAAGCATTCTTATACACCAGTAACAGACAAACAGAGAGCCAAATCAGGAATGAACTTCCATTCACAATTGCTTCAAAGAGAATAAAATACCTAGGAATCCAACTTACAAGGGATGTAAAGGACCTCTTCAAGGAGAATTACAAACCACTGCTCAGTGAAATAAGAGAGGACACAAACAAATGGAAGAACATACCATACTCATGGATAGGAACAATCAGTATCGTCAAAATGGCCATACTCCCCAAGGTTATTTATAGATTCAATGCCATCCCCATCAAGCTACCAATGAGTTTCTTCACAGAATTGGAAAAAACTGCTTTAAAGTTCATATGGAACCAAAAAAGAGCCCGCATTGCCAAGACAATCCTAAGTCAAAAGGACAAAGCTGGAGGCGTCACGCTACCTGACTTCAAACTATACTACAAGGCTACAGTAACCAAAACAGCATGGTCCTGGTACCAAAACAGAGCTATAGACCAATGGAACAGAACAGAGTCCTCTGAAATAATACCACACATCTACAGCCATCTGATCTTTGACAAACCTGAGAGAAACAAGAAATGGGGAAAGGATTCCCTATTTAATAAATGGTGCTGGGAAAATTGGCTAGCCATAAGTAGAAAGCTGAAACTGGATCCTTTCCTTACCCCTTATACGAAGATTAATTCAAGATGGATTAGAGACTTAAATGTTAGACCTAATACCATAAAAACCCTAGAAGAAAATCTAGGTAGTACCATTCAGGACATAGGCATGGGCAAGGACTTCATGTCTAAAACACCAAAAGCAACGGCAGCAAAAGCCAAAATTGACAAATGGGATCTAATTAAACTAAAGAGCTTCTGCACAGCAAAAGAAACTACCACCAGAGTGAACAGGCAACCTACAGAATGGGAGAAAATTTTTGCAATCTACTCATCTGACAAAGGGCTAATATCCAGAATCTACAAAGAACTCAAACAAATATACAAGAAAAAAACAAACAACCCCATCAAAAAGTGGGCAAAGGATATGAACAGACATTTCTCAAAAGAAGACATTCATACAGCCAACAGACACATAAAAAAATGCTCATCATCACTCTCCATCAGAGAAATGCAAATGAAAACCACAATGAGATACCATCTCACACCAGTTAGAATGGCAACCATTAAAAAGTCAGGAAACAACAGGTGTTGGAGAGGATGTGGAGAAATAGGAACACTTTTACACTGTTGGTGGGACTGTAAACTAGTTCAACCATTATGGAAAACAGTATGGCAATTCCTCAAGGATCTAGAACTAGATGTACCATATGACCCAGCCATCCCACTACTGGGTATATACCCAAAGGATTATAAATTATTCTACTACAAAGACACATGCACACGTATGTTTATTGTGGCTCTATTCACAATAGCAAAGACTTGGAATCAACCCAAATGTCCATCTGTGACAGACTGGATTAAGAAAATGTGGCACATATACACCATGGAATACTATGCAGCCACTAAAAAGGATGAGTCTGCGTCCTTTGTAGGGACATGGATGCAGCTGGAAACCATCATTCTTAGCAAACTATCACAAGAACAGAAAACCAAACACCGCATGTTCTCACTCATAGGTGGGAACTGAACAATGAGATCACTTGGACTCGGGAAGGGGAACGTCACACACTGGGGCCTACCATGGCGGGGCAGGGAAGGCGGAGGGATTGCACTGGGAGTTATACATGATATAAATGATGAATTGATGGGTGCTGACGAGTTGATGGGTGCATCACACCAACATGGCACAAGTATACATATGTAACAAAGCTGCACGTTATGCACATGTACCCCAGAACTTAAAGTATAATTAAAAATAAAAAAAGAAAAAAAAAAAGAAAAGAAAGTGCTGAGAGGAAAAAAAAAGTAAACCCTGAATTACATACCAAGTGATAACCTTTTGAGAAAATGAAAGGAGTGATATCATGGGAAATCGTTTATTAGAAACTTCAAGAATAAGCCTCTCCAATGAAACAACACTTGGATTGACAAAAACTGACCAAAATCAACTTTTACAGAACTCCTGAATCTAATAAAACTCACAAAGGGAGGGGTGCTTAACAAAGAAGCTGCAAAATTCAGTGAGAAGGTACTATAGTGTCTTTTGCTTACTTGACTATCATCACCCATTCCCCAACTCAACAGTGTCAATGGGGACAGCAGATTAAACTCTTGCTGCAGCTTGCTGCAGCTTGCTGGTACCTGTGGAAGCAATATCAACCTCCGTCTCAAAAATGATAGCTGTGCATTTTGAAGAGATTCCCAGCTGGCATCTGTTGAGAGGATTTAAATATATATACTACAAATAAGCTCTCTGGGATAAGAGACAGCATACAAGACAAGCAGCAATGTGTAAAGCCTCAGAATAAAGAGTCTAAGGAGGAAGATATGTTAGGGACTAAGGGCTTTGAAAGACTCCCATATATTCCGGGGCATTCAAGGTCCTACACGCATGCCCAGGGCTAAAAGCATGGTCAGAGGAGACCTGAGAGAAGCATAGGCTTGCACCTCTAATTTATCTTAGAGCTCTGTGCAACCAGAAGATGAAGACTAAGGCCAAGCTGCAAAACGGTCAGACTATTTATTGCAAAAATATTTCAATAAAGAACCTATCTTCAAATATCCACAGAGGGTTTTTCCTCCCTTTTTGGTGCCAATTCTTTAGGTAAATCTGTCAGGTTACTGGTTTGATCACCAAGATGAAAAATGTCAGTGTCCACACATGACAGGAAAGAAGTCTTGGCAAAAGTAGTTTAGAGGGGGAAAAATCACTAAATAAACAGATGATGATAGCTTTTAACAGTCAGTAAAATCAAACAGGGCATGGAAGAGGTGAAAGGATGATTCCCAGAGTGAAAACATTTTAATATTCAAAATGTCCATTTTTTTAATGTTAATTTTAGAGTTTGTTCAGCAGGCTTTCCAGTTTTTGCCAGAAAGTATCCCTTGCCCGAAAATAAAAATTTAAAAATGTGATCGTTGAAGTAAAAAAGGCAGTAGGATGACATAACTAAAGTGCTGAAAGAAAAAACCATCAAAAAAGAACTTTATAACCAGTAAAACTATCCCTCAATGGAGAAATTAAGACATTCATAGAAAAATAAGAGCAAAAGGAATTTGTCCCTACATATGCCCTACAAGAAATGCTAAAGGGAAGCCAGACATGGTGGCTCACGCCTGTAATCCCAGCACTTTGGGAGGCTGAGGAGATCACTTGAGGTCAGGAGCTCCAGACCACCCTGGTCATCGTGGTGAAACCCCATCTCCACTAAAAATACAAAAAATTAGGAGACGGGCGCGGTGGCTCAAGCCTGTAATCCCAGCACTTTCGGAGGCCGAGACGGGCGGATCACGAGGTCAGGAGATCGAGACCATCCTGGCTAACACGGTGAAACCCCATCTCTACTAAAAATACAAAAACTAGCCGGGCGAGGTGGCGTGGGCCTGTAGTCCCAGCTACTCGGGAGGCTGAGGCAGGAGAATGGCGTAAACCCGGGAGGCGGAGCTTGCAGTAAGCTGAGTTCCGGCCACTGCACTCCAGTCCGGGCGACAGAGCGAGACCCTGCCTCAAAAACAACAACAACAACAACAACAACAACAACAAATTGGCCAGGTGTGGTGGCGGATGCCTGTAATTCCAGCTACATGGGAGGCTGGGGCAGGACAATCACTTGAACTCAGAAATCAGAGGTTGCAGTGAGCCGAGATCTGTGCCACTGCACTCCAACCTGGGCAACAGAGCAAAAGACTCCGTATCAAAAAAAAAAAAAAAAGTTGGGGGCGGGGAGCAGTGGATATTACAGGCCTAGGCAAGAGGATCACTGGAGGTCAGGAGTTTGAGACCAGCCCCGGCAGAATATAGAGAGACTCTATCTCTACAAAAAAATTTAAAAACTGGCCAGGCACATTAGCCCACACTTATAATCCCAGTACTCTGGGAGGCTGAGGTGGGCGAAATCACTTGAGGTCAAGGGCTTAAGACCAGACTGGCCAACATGGTGAAATCCTATCTCTACTAACAACAAAAAAAAATTGGCCAGACATGGTGGTGGGAACCTGAAGTCCCAGCTACTCAGGAGGCTGAAGCAGGAGAATCACTTGAACCCAGGAGGCGGAGGTTGCATAAGCCAAGATCGTACCACTACACTACAGCCTGAGTGACAGAGTAAGATCCTGTTTCAAAAAATAATAAATAAATAAATATTAAAACATTTTTAAAAAGGAACAAATTTTAAAGCTAACCAGGTGTGGTGGCATACACCCGTGGTTCCAGCTACTCTATTTGAGAGGCTGAGGTGGGAGGATCACTTGAGCCCAGGAGGTTGAGGCTACAGTGAGCCATGATTGGGCCACTACACTCCAGCCTGGGTGACAGAGACCCTGTTTCAGCCCCCAAAACAAACAAACAAATAAAAAAACCAGGGCACCATATAATGGCGGGGGATCCCCAATTCATTTCATTAAAAAGATATAAAAATCATAACGTTATATACCCTTAACAGAATCTCAAAATATGTATTTTTAAAAAACAGAGAAATTACAATACTTTGAGATAAATGAAACAAAAACACAATATATCAAAATGTATGGGATGCTCAAAGGAAAATACAGTTGTAAAAATCAACATCTTAGAAAAAAAAAAAAGCTCAAATAAATGACCTAATTCTACAACTGAAGAAAAAAAATACAAAGAGCAAACTAAGCCAAAAGGCAGCAAACTGAAGGAATTAATCAAAATTAGTGCACAGAAAAACTATATTGAGATTAGAAAAACAATACAATCAATAAAGCCACAAGTTTGTTGTCGGAAAAGGCAAACAAAATTGACATATCTTTAGATAAAATGACTTTCTAAAAAGGGAGAAGGGGCAAGAGAATAGGTAAACAACATATGCCCACAAATTTAGTAACATACTAAATGGACAAACCATCAAAACTGGCTCAAAAAACACAAAAAATATGAAAAGAACTATAACAGGACACTGAATCGGTTATCAAAAATCTCCCCACAAAGAAAAGCCCAGGACCAGATGGCCTTACTGCTTAATTACACCAAACATGGTTTAAAAAGAATTAACATCAATCTTCCAAAAAACAGACAAGAAGGAACTACTCTCTAATTCATTCTATGAGGCATTTCTGTAATACCGAACTATACAAAAACATTACAAGAAAATTACACATCAATATCTCTAGTAAACATACATGCAAAAATCCTCAACAGAGACGTCAGCAAATCAAAACACACAATGTGTACAAAGAATTCTACATGAGGACCAAGTGGGATTTATCTCAGTCATTGCAAGGCTGGTTCAGCATTCAAAAATCAATTAATGTAATACATCACATCAAGAGCTAAAAAAGAAAAACTATATGAATCATATCAAAAGACAAAGGAAAAGCACTTCACAAAATCCAACACCCATTCATAATAAATACTCTCACTAAATGAGAAATACAGGGGAACATTCTCAACTTGACAAAGAACATCTCCAAAATGCTGCAGCTAACATCACATGTAATGGAGAGAAACTCAAAGCTTTTCCAGTTTAAACCAAGAAAAAGGCTAGGATGCTATTCTCAACCACTCCTTTTTCACATCATACTGGAAATCCTGGCTAATGCGATAAGAGAAAAAAAATAAAAGGTACATAGCTTAGGAAAGAAGAAATAAAAACTTTTTTATTTTCAGATGACAAAACTGTCTATATAGAAAATTTGGAAGAACTGACGAAGGCAAAATAAAACAGCTCTTGGAACGAATAAGCTGTTATATAGCAAGGTTTAAAGATACAATGCTATTACATAAAAGTCAATCACTGCTTGTAGACTAGCATGAACAATAGAATTTTAAATGAAAAACGTACTATCGTTTGCATTCACATCAATGAATTAAATTATTAGGTGTAAATCCAACAAAATATGTAGAATCTATATAAGAAAAACAATAAAACTGTAATATAAGAAATCCAGAGGCCGGGCACTTGTAATCCCAGCACTCTGGGAGGCTGAGGCAGATAGATCACCTGAGGTCCTCAGGAGTTCAAGACCAGACTGGCCAACATGGTGAAACCCCATCTCTACTAAAAATACAAAAATAGCCAGCCCGTGGTGGTACGCGCCTGTAGTCTCAGCTACTCGGGAGGCTGAGGCAGGAGAATTGCTTGAATCTGGGAGGTGGAGGTTGCAGTGAGCCGAAATTGTGCCACTGCACTCCAGCCTGGGCGACAGAGCAAGACTTCCATCCAAAAAAAAAAGAAATCCGAAGAACAACAAAACAAACAAGAAAAGAGAGATTCTATGTTTGCGGTTTAAAAATATTAATTTTTTTTCTCCTGCCTTGGCCTCCTGAGTAACTGGGATTACAGGCGTGTGCCACCATGCCTGGCAAATTTTGCATTTTTTGTAGAGACTGATTGTTCGCCATTCACAGCTTCTTTCAACTAATCTTTGACAAAGCAGCAAAAGCAATACGCTGGAGAAAAGCCTTTTCAACAAATGATGTCAGAATAACTGCACAGCTAAAAGAAAACTATATAGTTTTATCTAATATATATATATAAAATCTAACATATATATAGTAGATTCAAATATATGTATATAAATATACATACAGTATGTATATTTAATATACATGCAGACCTCATACCTTTCACTAAAATTAACTCAAAATGGATCAAAGCCCTAAATGCCAAAGAGAAAACCATAAAACTTTTAAGGGTAACATAGTAGAAACTCCGAGGCCAGGTGCAGTGGCTCATGCCTATAATCCCAGCACTTTGAGAGGCCGAGATGGGGGCATCACTTGAGGCCAGGAGTCAATATAGTGAGACCCTATCTCTTAAAAAAAAAAAAAAAAAAAAAAAAAACACACACACACACAAAAAACTGCTCTGCAAAAGACACTGTGGCAAATAAGCATATAAAAAGATATTCTACATCATGTGTCATTAGGAAACTGCACATTAAAATGAGATACTACTGCACACCTAAAAGCCAAAATACTACCACCACCAAATGCTGGCAAGGATGTGGAGTAACAGGAACTCTCATTCATTTCTGGTGAAAAAGGAAAATGGTATAGGCACTTTGGAAGCCATTTTTTGTATTCTTACAAAATAAACATACTCTTACTATACAATCCAGCAACTGTTCTCCTTGTTATTTACCCAAAGGAGTTGAAAACTTGAAAACCTGCACACAAATGCTTATAGCAGTTTTATTCATAACTGCTAAAACCTGGAGGCAACCATGATGTCCTTCAGTGGGTGAATGGATAAACTGAGATATATCCAGACAACATAATATTCTTTAGCACTAAAAAGAAATGAGCTGTCAAGCCATAAAAAGACATGGAGGAATCTTTAAGTGCATATTAATACGTAAAAGAAAAATCTGAAAAAGATACATACTGTATGATTCCAACACTATGGCATTCTAGAAAAGGCAAAACTATGAAGATCAGTGGTTGCCAGCCAGGGCTAGGGGGGATAAACAGGCAGAGTACAAAAGATTTTAAGGGCAGTGAAATTATTAATACTATAATGGTGGATATATATGCTACAAACAATGAGAGGAAGGAAAAATGATGCAAATAGAACTGCTAGCCTGATCATTACATAGCACAACACTGTTTCATAAATGCTTATTAACTGAATCAAAATATGGGCTTAAGGGGCAGTAGTACCTGAAGCAGTTTATTTCTAATTACATGCAGTTTTATTTGTGAAGTACAAGGTCCTATTCTTTAATCACAGGAATTCGCTGTTCAGGTAAAGATTAATATGTCATTAATTCAAGCCTTCTATCATTCCTAAAATTTTACCTGACCTTTCTTAAATAATCTCTTAGTAGGCCAGGTGCAGTGGCTCACGCCTGTAATCCCAGCACTTTGGGAGGCCAAGGCAGGAGGATCACCTGAGGTCAGGAGTTTGAGACCAGCCTGGGCAACATAGTAAAACCCCGTCTCTACTAAAAACACAAAAAAATTAGCTGGGCGTGTGACAGGCGCCTGTAATCCGAGCTACTCGGGAGGCTGAGGCAGGAGAATCACTTGAACCCAGAAGGCAGAGATTGCAGTGAGCCGAGACCACGCTATTGCACTCCAGCCTGGGTACCAAGAAACTCTGTCTCAAAATATATATATATACGTATATATATATACACACATGTGTGTATATATATATACGTAATATATACACATGTGTGTATATATATACGTATATATATACACACATGTGTGATATTATACGTATATATATACACACATGTGTGTATATATACACATATGTGTATACATATACGTATATGTATATATACACGTATTATATATGTATATGTATATATACACACATATATATATATCTTAGTCACGTATACACACACAGACATACAATGCAGGTGGCGTAGTAGGGTACCACATGATTTGCTAGGCAAATCAAAAATTATAACTATGACAATGTTATTTCTGAAGCCACTTTTCAACAGTTTCTGTAAGTGGTACTCCATCTACACAGAAGAGATAGACTCATTTACTATTGTTAATGGAATTTAACTATTTTACTCATGTTTACATCAAATTAAGCACATTAATGGAAAACGTTTTGTCCAATATAACATAAATGAATACACGTTAAGTCTTAACGTCAACCATGGGTTCTTGGAAACTGAGAGTTAAAGCCAAATGACATGTAACAAAACCAATTTTAGCACAGGCTAATTGATATAAACAATAATTAAGTTCCTATAGCATACTCTGGTCACAAAAAATTCAGCAAACTTCCAAATACACACCAAAACGTTTAAAATATTAAACACTAAAATAAATGTAAGCTTTGCATATATTTAAGAAAGATTAATTTTAACAAGTCAGATAGTTGTTTACCCAATTATTCCAGTTCAGAATCACAGGTGGCCAGAGCCTATCCCAGCAGCTCAGGGAGCAAGGCAAGAACAAACCCTGGACAGGTCACCATTCCATCACACAG
>NW_022142147.1:0-18788 GCF_007565055.1 Rhinopithecus roxellana | reverse complement strand
AAAATATACTTAGATATAGGTATAAAATATAGATATAATAGAATAATAGATAGAGGTATCAAATATAGACAAAATAGATATAATAGATATAGTTATAAAATATAGACATAATAGATATAATAGATATAGGTATACAATATAGACAAAATAGACATAATAGATATAGGTATAATATATAGACATAATACATATAATAGATATAGGTAAAAAATATAGACATTATAGATATAGGTATAAAATATAGACATAATAGACATAACAGATATAGGTACAAAATATAGATATAATAGATATAATGGATATAGTTATAAAATATAGCTGTAATAGATATAATAGATATACGTATAAAACATAGACATAATAGATATACTAGATATAGGTATAAAATATAGACATAATAGATATAGGCATAAAATATAGACATGATAAATATCATAGATATAGGTATTAAATATAGACATAATTGATATAGGTATAAAATACAGCCATAATAAATATGGGTATAAAATGTAGACATAATAAATATATTAGATTTAGGTATAAAATATAGACGTAATAGATGAAGGTATAAAATATAGATATAATAGATAAAATAGATAAAGGTATAAAATATAGATATACTTGATATAGGTATAAAATATAGATATAATAGATATAATAGATATACGTATAAAATATAGATATATTGATATAGTCATAAATGTAGATATAATATATATAATAGATATAGGAATAAAACATAGATACAATAGATAAAATTACAAATATAAATCTAATAGATACAGGTATTAAATATAGATATAAGAACTATAGTTATAAAATATAGTTATAAAAGATATAAGTATAAAAAAGATATAATAGATATCATAGTTAGAGGTATAAAATACAGACATAATAGTATAATACATATACTTATAAAATATTGACATAATAGATATAATACATATAGTTATACAATATAGATATAATAGACATAAAATATAGGTACAAAATATAGACATAATAGATATAATAGATATAGGTAAGAAATATAGATAAGTGGATATAATAGATGTAGGCATAAAATATAGACATAATAGATATAATAGATATAGGTATAAAATATAGACTAATAGATATAATAGATAGAGGTATAAAATATAGACATAGATATAGATATAGGTAAAAAATATAGACATGATAGATACAATAGATATAGACATAAGAGATATAATATATATTGGTATGAAATACAGACATAATAGATATAAGAGATATCGGTATAAAATATAGACATAATAGATATACTAGATATAGGTATAAAATATAGACATAATAGATGTAATAGATATAGGTACAAAATATAGACATAATAGATATAGGAGTAAAATACAGACGTCATAGATATAATAGATAAAGGTATGAAATATAGACATAGATATAGGTATAAAATATCGACATAAGAGATACAGGTATAAAATATAGACATAATAGATATAATAAATATAGGTAAAATATAGACTTAATAGATATAGGTATAAAATATAGACATAATAGATATAATAGATATAGGTATTAACTATAGGTATAATAGATATAGGTAAAATACAGACAATAAATATAATAGATATAGGTATAAAATAGAGAAAAATAGATATAGTTATAAAATCTGGACATAATATATATAGGTATAAAATAGACATATAGTTATAATAGATTAAGTATAAAATATAGACATAATAGATATAGTAGATACAGGTTTAAATATAGACGTAATACATATAATAGATAGAGTATAAATATAGACATAATAGATATAAGAGAGGAATAAATTATAGACGTAATAGATATAATAGATAGAGGTATAAAATATAGACATAATAGATATTTTAGATAGAGGTATAAAATATACATATATATATATAGGTATAAAATATAGATATAAAGATAGAGGTATAATATAGACATAATAGATAATAGATAGGTATGAATATAGACATAATAGATATAGGAATAAATATAGACAGAATAGTTATAATAAATATAGGTATAAAATATAGACGTTATACATATAGGTATAAATTACAGACATTATAGATATAATAGATTACTGTTGTAAAATATAGACAAAAATACACATAATAGATAGAGGTATAAAATATAGACATAATAGATATAGGTATAAAATATAGATATAATAAATATAATATGTACACGTATAAAATATAGATATACTAGATATAGGTATAAAATATACATATAATAGATATAGGTATAATATAGGTAAGATATAGTTATAAATATAAATATTACAGATATAATAGATATAGGTGTAAATATCGATAAAATAGATATAGGTATAAAATTTAATTAAAATAGATATAATCGTTATAGGTATAAAATATAGATAAAATAGACATAATAGATATAGGTATAAAATATAGACATAGTAGATAAAATAGATTTAGGTATAAAATATAGACCGATATAGATATGAAATATACACATAATAGGTAAGATAGATATAGGTATAAAATATAGACATAATAGACATTAGAGATAGAGTTATAAAATATAGACACATTATAGATAAATAAAGGTATAAAAAATACACATAATAGATATAATAGATATAGGTATAAAATATAGACTAATAGATATAACAGATATAGGTATAAATACAGAGACATAATAGATATAATCGATATAGGTATAAATATAGACATAAGAGATATTTATAAAATATAAACATAGTAGATATAATAGATATAGGTAAAAAATATAGACATAGGAGTATAATAGATATAGGTATAAAATATAGACATAAAAATATTATCGACACAGATATAAATATAGACATAATTGATATAGGTATAAAGTATAGACATAATTGATATAATAGATATCGGTATAAAATATAGTCATAATACATACAAAAGATATAGGTATAAAATATAGACATATTAGTATGATAGATAAGGTATAAAATATAGACATAATTGATATATAGATATAGGTATAAAATATAGACCATTTGGCTCAAGCCTGTAATCCAGCACTGTGGGATGCCGAGACGGCGAATCACGATGTCAAGAGATCGAGACCATCTTGGCTAACACGGTTAAATCCCGTCTCTACTAAAAATACAAAAAACTAGCTGGGCGAGGTGCCGACGCCTGTAGCCCCAGCTACTCGGGAGGCTGAGTCAGGAGAATGGCGGTCAACCCCGGAGGTGGAGCTGACAGTGAGCTGAGATCTGGCCACTGCCTCCAGTCCGGGAGAACACAGAGAGACTCCGCCTCAAAAAAAAAAAAAATAGACATATAGTATATAACAGATATAGGTATAAAATAAGACATAATAGATATAATAGGTACAGGCACAAAATATAATATAATAGATATAGGTATAAAATATAGATATAATAGATATAATAGATATATATGTATAAAAAGTAGATATAATAGATACAGGTATAAAATATAGACATAGATATATAGATATAGATTATAAAATATAGATATAATAGATATAATTATAAAATATAAATATAATAGGTATAATAGATATAGGTAAAAAATATAGATATAATGGATATAGGTATAAAATATGGTTATAAAACATAAAGGTATAAAATATAGATATAATAGATATAGGCATAAAATATAGACATAATAGGTATGATAAACATATGTATAAAATATAGATATAACAGATATAATGGATATAGGTATCAAATACAGATATAATAGATATAGGTATAAAATACAGATATAGTGGATATACTAGATATAGGCATAAAGTATAGACATAATAGATATAATAGATACAGGTATAAAATATAGACATAAGAAATATAACAGATAAAGATATAAAATATAGACATAATAGATATCGGTATAAAGTACAGACACAATAGATATATTGGATATAGGTATAAAATGTAGACATAAGAGATATAATAGATATAGGTATAAAATATAGACATAAGAGGTATAATAGATATAGGTATAAAATATAGACATAATAGATATAATACAATAGGTATAAAATATAGACATAAAAGATATGGGTATAAAATATAAACATAATAGATATAATAGTTATAGGTATAAAATATAGCCATAAGAGATATAATAGATATAGGTATAATCTATGCACATAATACATAAAATCGATACAGGTATAAAATGTAGACATAATAGGTATAATAGATATATGTATTAAATAAAGACAGAATAGATATAATACATATACCTTTAAAATATACACATAGTTGATATAATAGATATAGGTATAAATATAGACATAATAGATATAGGCATAAAATATAAACATAATAGATATAATAGATATAGGTGTGAAATATAGATATAATAGATATAGGTATAAAATATAGATATAATAATATAATATATATAGGAATAAAATATAGATATAATAGAAAAAATAGATATAGGTATAAAATATAGATATAATAGATATAGGTAGAAAATGTAGATATAATAGATACAGGTATAAAATACAGACAAAATAGATATGATAGATATAGGTATAAAATATAGACATAACAGGTATAATAGATATAGGGATAAAATATAGACACAATAGATATAGGCATAAAATATAATCATAATAGATATAATAGATATAGGTGTGAAATATAGATATAATAGATATAGGTACAAAATATAGATATAATATATATAATATATATAGGTATAAATACAGATATAATAGAAAAAATAGATATAGGTATAAAATATAGATATAATAGATATAGGTAGAAAATGTAGATATAATAGATACAGGTATAAAATACAGACAAAATAGATATGATACATATACGTATAAAATATAGACATAACAGGTATAATAGATATAGGTATAAAATATAGACATAATAGATATAATAGATAAAGGTAAAAAATATAGACATAATAGATATAACAAATATAGGAATGAAATATAGACATAAGAGATGTAAGAGATATAGGTAAAAAATATAGACATAATAGATATAATACATATACGTATAAAATATAGACATCATAGATATAAAAGATATAGGTATAAAATGTAGACATAATAGATATACTAGATATAGGTTTAAAATATAGACATAATAGATATAATTGATACAGGTATAAAATATAGACATACTAGACATAATAGATATAGGTGTGACATATAGACATAATTGTTATAGATATAAAATATAGACATATATAATGGATATAGATATAAAATATAGACGTAATAGATATAATAGTTATAGGTGTAAAATATAGACATAATATATAGTTATGAAATATAGACATAATATTTATAATAGATATAAGAATAAAATATACACATAATAGATATAGGTATAATATTTAGACATAATAGATATAATAGATATAGGTATAAAATATACACAGAATAGATATAATAGATATACGTAAAATATACACAAAATAGATATAATAAATATAGATATAAAACATAGATATAAAAGATATAATAGATAGAGGTATAAAATATAGATATAGTAGATATAGGTATAAAATATAGATATCATATATATAATAGATAGACATAATAGATATAATATATATGGCTAAAATATAGATATACTAGATATAATGGATATGGGTAACAAATATACGTATAATAGATACAGGAATCAAATATAGATATAGTGGAAATAATAGATATAGGTATAAAATAAAGACATAATAGACATAATAGATATAAGTATAAAACATAGAAATAATATATATTATAGATAAAGATATAAAATATAGACATAATACATATAGATATTGGTATAAAATATAGATATAAGAGGTATAATAGATGTAGGTATAAAATATAGATATAACAGATATAATAGATATAGATAAAAAATATAGACAAAATAGTTATAGTTTTAAAATATAGACATCATAGATATAATAGATATAGGTATAAAATATAGCTATAATAGATATAATAGATATAGGTATAAAATATAGACATCATAGATACAATAGATATAGGTATAAAATATAGACATCATAGATATAATAGATATAGTTATAAAATATAGCCATAAGAGATATAATAGATATAGCTATAAAATATAGACATAATAGATATAGGTATAAAATATAGACATAATAGATATAATAGATATAGGTATAAAATATAGCCATAATGTATATAATAGATATAGGTATAAAGTATAGACATAATAGATATAGGTATAAAATATAGACATAATAGATAATAGTTATAGGTATGAAATACAGACATAATAGATATTATAGATATACGTATAAAATATAGACAAAAGAGATGTAATAGACATAGCTATAAAATATAGACATAATAGGTAAAATAGATATCGGTATAAAGTATAGACATAAAAGATAATAGATAGGGGTATAAAATATAGATATAATAGATATAGGTATAAAATATCGATATAATAAATATAATAGATATACGTAAAAAATATAGATATAATAGATATTGGTGTAAAATATATATATAATAGATATAATTATAAAATATAAATATAATAGACATAATAGATAAAGGTATAAAATATAGATATAGTAGATATCGGTATAAAACATAGTTATAACAGATATAGGTATAAAATATAGATATAATAGATATAATAGATATAGGTATAAAATTCAGATATAATTGATATAGATATAGTAAAAAAATAGAGATATTATAGATATAGCTATAAAATATACATATAAGAGTTATAATACATATAGGTATAAAATATAGATATAATAGATATAATTATAAAATATAAACGTAATAGATATAATAGATAAAGTTATAAAATATAGATATAATTGATATCGGTAAAAAAATATAGTCATAATACATATAGGTATAAAATATAGACATAATCGGTATAATAGATATAGGTATCAAATATAGACATAATAGATATAATAGATATAGGTATACAATAGAGACATAGTAGATATAATAGATTTAAGTATAAAATATAGACATAATAGATATAATAGATATAGGAATGAAATACAGACATAATAGATACGATAGATATAGGTATAAATTATAGACATAATAGATGTAATAGACATAGGTATAAAATATAGACATAATAGATATAATAGATATAGGTATGAAATATAAACATAATAGATATAATAGAGAGAGGTATAAAATATAGACATAATTGATATAGTTATAAAATACAGACATAATAGATATAATAGATATAGGTATAAAATATAGACATAATAGATATAATAGATGTAGGTATAAAATATAGTCATAATAGATATAGGTATAAAATATAGATATAATAAAGGTATAAAATATAGACATAATAGACATAACAGATATAGTTATAAAATACAGACATAATAAATATAATAGATATAGGTATACAATACAGACATAATAGACATAATAGATATAGGTACTAAATATAGACATAATAGATATAATAGATACACGTAAATAATATAGATATAATCGATAAACTAGATGTAGGTATAAAATATAGATATAATAGATATAATCGATATAGGTATAAAATATAGACATAATAGATATAATAGATATAGGTATAAATATAGACATAATAGATATAATAGATATAGGTTTAAAATACAGACATAATAGATATAACAGATATAGGTATAAAATATAGTTATAATATATGTAGGTATAAAATATAGATATAATAGATATAATAGATACAGATATAAAATACAGATATAGATATAATAGATATAGGTATAAAATATAGACATAATAGATATAGGTATAAAATATAGACATATTAGATATAATAGTTATAGGTATAAAATATAGACATAATATTTATAATAGATAAATTTATTAAATATAGACACAATAGATATAATTGATATAGATATAAAATATAGACATAATAGATATAGGTATAAAACATAGACATAATAGATACAATGGATATAGGTATGAAATGTAGATATAATAGATATAATAGATATAGGTATAACATATAGACATAAGAGTTATAATAGATATAGGTATAAAATACAGACATAATAGATATAATAGGTATAGGTATAAAATATATACATAATACATATAGGTATAAAATATAGACATAATAGATATAAAAGATATAAGTATAAAATATAGACATAATAGATATAGGTATTCAATATAGACATAATAGGTATAGGTATACAATATAGACATAATGGATATAATAAGTATGGGTATAAAATCTAGACATAATAGATATAGGTATAAAATACAGACATAATAGATATAATATATATAGGTGTAAAATATAGACATAATAGACATAATAGATATAGGTATAAAATATAGGCATAATAGATATAATCGATATAGGTATAAAATATAGACATAATAGATATAATAGATGTACGTGTAAGAATCTTTGTGATTTAGAGATATAATAGATATAGGTATAAAATATAGATATAAAAGACAAAATAAATATAGGTATAAAATATAGATATAATAGATATCTGTATAAAATATAGTTATAATAGATAAAGGTATCAAATATAGATATAATAGACATAATAGTTATAGGTATAAAATATAGACAGAATAGATATAATAGATAAAGGTATAAAATATAGACATAATAGATATAATAGATATACGTATAAAATATAGACATCATAGATATAATAGATATAGGTATAAAATGTAGACATGATAGATATAATAAATATAGGTAATATATAGACATAATAGATATAGGTATAAAGTATAGACATTGTAGATATAATAGATATCGGTATAAAATATAGACATAATAAATACAAAATATATAGGTATAATATATAGACATAATAGACACAGTAGACATAGGTATAAAATATAGACATAATAGATATAATAGATATAGTTATAAAATGTAGACATAATAAATATGATATATATAGGTATAAAATATATACATAATAGACATGATAGATGTAGGTATAAAATATAGACATAATAGATATAATAGATACAGGTACAAAATATAGATAAAATAGATATAGGCATAAAATATAGATATAAGGGATATATATGTATAAAAAATAGATATAATAGATACAGGTATAAATATAGACAATAGATATAATAGATATAGATACAAAATATAGATATAATAGATACAATTATACAATATAAATATAACATATATAGTACATATAGGTAAAAAATATAGATGTAATGGATATAGGTATAAAATATGGTTTTAATAGATATAGTTATAAAATATAGATATAATAGATATAATAGACATAGGCAAAAAATATAGACATAATAGATATGATAGATATATGTATAAAATATAGATATAATAGATATAATGGATATAGGTATCAAATATAGATATAATAGATATAGGTATAAAATATAGATATAGTGGATATAATAGATATAGGCATAAAATATACACATGATAGATATAATGGATATAGGTATAAAATATAGACATAATATAATAGATAAAGATATAAAATATAGACATAACAGATATAGGTATAAAGTACAGACACAATAGATATAATAGATATAGTTATAAAATATAGACATAAGAAGTATAATAGATATTGGTATAAAATATAGACATAAGAGATATAATAGATATTGGTATAAAATATATACATAATAGATACGAGTATAAAATATAATCATAATAGATATGATAGATATAGGTATTAAATATAAACGTAAGAGATATAATAGATATAGGTATAAAGTATAGACATAATAAATATAATCGATACAGGTATAAAATATAGACATAATAGATATAATAGATATAGGTATCAAATAGAGACATAATAGATTTGATAGATATAGGTATAAAATATAGACATAATAAATATAATAGATAAAGGTATAAAATATAGGTATAATAGATATAGTTATAAAATATAGACGTAATAGATATAAAAGATATACGTATAAAATATAGATATAGATGATATAGTCATAAAATATAGATATAATAGATATAATAGATATAGGTATAAAATATAGATATAATAGATAGAATTATAAAGTATAAATCTAATAGATATAATAGATATAGTTATTAAATATAGATATAAGAAATATAGTTATAATATATAGTTATAATAGATATACGTATAAAATATAGACATAGTAGATATAATAGTTATAGGTGTAAAATATAGCCATAATAGATATGGGTATAAAATATAAACATAATAGATATAAGAGATATAGGTATAAAATATAGACATAAGAGATATAATAGATATAGGTATAAAATATAGACATGCCTATGTCCTGAATGCATGCAGCCATAAAAAAGGATGAGTTTGCGTCCATTGTAGGGACATGGATGCAGCTGGAAACCATCATTCTTAGCAAGTATCAGAAGAACATAAAACGAAACACCGCATGTTCTCACTCATAGGTGGGAACTGAACAATGAGATCACTTGGACTCGGGAAGGGGAACCTCACACACTGATGTCACCATGGGGAGGGGGGAGGGGGGAGGAGGGAGGGATTACATTGGGGAGTTATACATGATATAAATGATGAATTGATGGGTGCTGACGAGTTGATGGGTGCAGCACAAAAAACATGGCATAAGTATACATATGTAACAAACCTGCACGTTATGCACATGTACCCTAAACTTAAAGTATAATAACAAAAAATATAGACATAATAGATATAATAGATATAGGTATAAAATATAGATATAATAGATATAGGTATAAAACATAGACATAATAGACATAATAGATACAGGTATAAAATACAGATATAATAGATATAGGTATAAAATATAGATATAATAGATATAATAGAGGTATAAAATATAGACATAATAGATATAATAGATATAGTTATAAACTATAGATATAATAGATATAGTTATAAACTATAGATATAATAGATATAATAAATATACGTATAAAATATAGATATAATTGATAAAGTCAAAAAATATAGATAAAATAGATATAATAGATATAGGTATAAAATATAGATATAATAGATATAATTACAAAATATAAATCTATAGATACTAATAGATATAGTATTAAATACAGATATAAGAAATATAGGTATAAAATATAGTTATAATAGATATAGGTATAAAATATAGACATATTAGATATAATAGATATAGATAGAAAATATAGACATAATAGATACGGTATAAAAATATAACATAATAGATTTAAGAGATTAGGTAAAAATATAGACATAAGAGATATAATAGATATAGGTATAAAATATAGACATAATAGATATAATAGATGTAGGTATACAATAAGTCATACTAGACATAATAGATATAGGTACAAAATATAGACATAATAGATATAATAGATATAGGTAAAAACTAAAGACAAAAAGTTATAGTGAAAAATATAGACATATAGATATAATAGATATAGTTATAAAATATAGATATAATAGATATAGGTATAAATATAGGACATAATAGACATAATAGATATATGGTATAACTATGGAAATAATAGTTATAATAGATATAGGTATAAATCCAGACATAATCGATATAATAGATATAGGTATAAAATGCAGACATAAAAGATACAATATGTATAGGTATAAAATATAGACATAATAGATATAGGTATAAAATATAGACATAATAGATATAATAAATATAGGTATAAAATATAGACTCAATATATATAGGTATAAAATATAGACTTAATAGACATAATAGATTTAGGTATAAAATATAGATATAATAGATATAGGTATAAAATATAGACAATAGATATAATTGAGAGAGTTATAAAATATAGACATAATAGATAGAGGGATAAAATATAGACATAATAGATATAATAGATATAGGTATTAAATATAGACATAATAGATATAGGTATAAAATATAGACATGATAGATATAGGTATAAAATATAGACATAATAGATATGGGTATAAAATATTGACATAATAGGTATTATTAATATAGGTATAAAATATAGACTTAATAGATATAATAGATAGAGGTATAAAATATAGACATAATAGATATAATTGATAGAGTTATAAAATATATACATAATAGATATAATAGATAGAGGGATAAAATACAGACATAATAGATATAATAGATATAGGTATAAAATACAGACATAATAGATGTACTAGATATAGGTATAAAATATAGACATAATAGATATAATAGATAGAGGGATAAAATATAGACATAATAGATATAATAGATATAGGTATAAAATATATTCATAATAGATATAGGTATAAAATATAGACCTAATAGATATAATAGATATAGGTATAAAATATACACAAAATAGCTATAATAGATATACGTATAAAATATAGACATAATAGACATAATGATTATAGGTATAAAATATAGACTTAATAGATTTAATAGATACTGGTATAAAATATGGACAGAATAGATATAGGTATAAAATATAGACATAATAGATATAATAGATATAGGTATAAAATGAAGACGTAATAGATATAATAGATATAGGGATAAAATATAGACATAAAAGATATAATACATATAGATATAAAATACAGACATCATAGATACAATAAATATAGGTATAAAATATAGACATAATAGATATAGGTATAAAATATAGACAAAGTAGATAGAATCGACAGAGGTATAAAATATAGACATAATAGTTATAATAGATATCGGTATAAAATATAGACATAATAGATATAATATATATAAGTATAAAATATAGACTTAATAGAAATATATAAAATATGGACAGAATAGATATAGGTATAAAATATAGACATAATAGATATCATAGATATAGGTAAAAAATATAGACATAATAGATATAGGTATAAAATATAGACTTAATAGATATAATAGATATAATAGATATAGGTATAAATTATAGATATAATAGATATAGGTATAAAATATAGACATAATTGACATAGGCATAAAATATAGACATAATTGATACAGGTATAAAATATAGACATAATAGATATAATAAATATAGGTTCAAAATATAGACTTAATAGATATAGGTATACAATATAGACATAATAGATTTAATGTATATAGGTATAAAATATAGACAAAATAGGCATAATAGATATAGATACAAAATATAAACGTAATAGATATTACAGATATAGGTATAAAATATAGGCATAATAGATATAATAGAGGTATAAAATATAGACATAATTGATATAATTGATAGAGTTATAAAATATAGACATAATAGATATAATAGATAGAGGGATAAAATATAGACATAATAGATATAATAGATATAGGTATAAAATACAGACATAATAGATATAATAGATATAGGTATAAAATATAGACATAATAGATATAATAGATGTAGTTATGAAATAGAGACATAATAGATATAATAGATATAGGTATAAAATGGACACATCAGAGATATAATAAATATACATATAAAATATAGACATCATAGATATAATAAATATAGCTATCAAATATAGACAAAATAGACATAGGTACACAATATAGACATATATAATAGATTTAGGTATAAAATATACAATAATAGATATAATTGTTATAGGTATAAAATATAGACATAATAGACATGATAGATATACGTATAAAATATATACATAATAGATATAATAGATACAGGTATAAAATATAGACATAAGAGATATAATAGATATAGGTATAAAACATAGACATAATAGATATAATATATATGGGTATAAAATATAGACATAATACATATGATAAATATAGGTATAAAATATAGACATAATAGATATAATAGATATAGCTATAAAATATAGACATAATATATGTAGGTATAAAATATAGGCATAATAGATACAATCGATATAGGTTTAAAATACAGACATAATAGATATAGGTATAAATATTAATATAATAGATATAATAGATAAACTTATAAAATATAGACATTGTAGATATAGGTATAAAATATAGAAATAATAGATATAGGTAAAAAATATAGATATAATATATATAATAGATATAGGTATAAAATAAAGACATAATAGATGTAGGTATAAAATATAGACATCGTAGATATAGGTGTAATATATAGACATAATAGATATACCTGTAAAATATAGACATAACCGTTATAATAGATATAGGTATAAATATAGACATAATAGATATAATAGATAACGATATAAAATATAGACGTAATAGATATAATGGATATTGGTATAAAATGTAGTCATAATAGATATAATATATATAGGTATAAAATATAGACATAAAAGATATAATAGATACATGTATAAAATATAGACATAATAGTTATAATATATATAGGTATAAATATAGACATAATAGTTATAATATATAGGTATAAAATATAGACATAGTAGATATCATAGATAGAGGGATAAAATATAGACATAATAGATATAATAGATATAGGTATAAAATATATTCATAATAGATATAGGTATAAAATATAGACCTAATAGATATAATAGATATAGGTATAAAATATAGACATAATAGATATAATAGATATAGGTATAAAATACAGACATAATAGATATAATAGCTTATAGGTATAAAATATAGACATAATAGATATTATACAGTTATAAATTATAGATATGATAGATATAATAGATATACGTATAAAAAATAGATATATAGATACAGGTATAAAATATAGACAGTAGATATAATAGATATAGGTATAAAATATAGATATAATAGATATAGGTTATAAAATATAGTTATAATAGTTATAGATATAAATTAGAGATATAATAGATATAATAGATATACTTATAAAAATATAGCCATAATAGATATAATAGATATAGCTATAAACTAGAGATATAATAGATATAATGGATATAGGTATCAAATATAGATATAATAGATATAGGTATAAAATATAGATAGAGTGGATATAATAAATATAGGTATGAAATATAGACATAACAGATATAATAGATATAGGTATGAAATATAGACATAATAGGTACAATAGATAACGATATAAAATATAGACAAAATAGATAAAAATGATATTGGTATAAAATGTAGACATAATAGATAAAATAGATATAGGTATAAAATATAGACATAATTGATGCAGTAGATATAGGTATAAAATATAGAAATAATAGATATAATAGATAGAGGTATAAAATATAGACATAGGGGAAGTTCTCCTGGATGATATCCTGAAGAGTGTTTTCCAACTTGGTTCCATTTTCCCCCTCACTTTCAGGCACCCCAATCAGACGTAGATTTGGTCTTTTTACGTAATCCCATACTTCTTGCAGGCTTTGCTCATTTCTTTTCTTCTTTTTTCTTTGGTTTCTCTTCTCGCTTCATTTCATTCATTTGATCTTCAATCCCTGATACTCTTTCTTCCAGTGATCGAGTCGGTTACTGAAGCTTGTGCATTTGTCACGTATTTCTCGTGTCATGGTTTTCATCTCTGTCATTTCGTTATGATCTTCTCTGCATTATTTAGTCTAGCTGTCAATTCTTCCACTCTTTTTTCAAGATTTTTAGTTTCTTTGCGCTGGGTACGTAATTCCTCCTTTAGTTCTGATAAATTTGATAGACTGAAGCCTTCTTCTCTCCTCTCGTGCAAGTCATTCTCTGACCAGCTTTGATCCGTTGCTGGCGATGGGCTGCGCTCCTTTGCAGGGGGAGATGCGCTCTTATTTTTTGAATTTCCAGCTTTTCTGCCCTGCTTCTTCCCCATCTTTGTGGTTTTATCTGTCTCTGGTCTTTGATGGTGGTGACGTACTGATGGGGTTTTGGTATAGGTGTCCTTCCTGTTTGATAGTTTTCCTTCTGACAGTCAGAAGGACTGTCTGTTGGTCTGTTGGAGATTGCTTGAGGTCCACTCCAGACCCTGTTTGCCTGGGTATCAGCAGCAGAGGTTGCCGAAGATAGAATATTGCTGAACAGCGAGTGTACCTGTCTGAGTCTTCCTTTGGAAGTTTCCTCTCAGGGGTGTACTCCACCTGTGAGGTGTGGGGTGTCAGACTGCCCCTAGTGGGGGATTTCTCCCAGCTAGGCTACTCAGGGGTCAGGGGACACACCTGAGCAGGCAGTCTGTCCGTTCTCAGATCTCAACCTCCGCGTTGGGAGATCCACGGCTTCTCCCCAAAGCGTCAGACAGAGTCGTTCGCGTCTGCACCCGGCTCCCGCTGCTTCCCCTGTTGGTCTTCAGCTGTGCGCTGTCCCCAGAGGTGGAGACTACAGAGACAGGCAGGCTTCCTTGAGCTGCTGTGAGCTCCACCCAGTTCGAGTTCCCAGCGGCATTGTTTACCTACTTAGCCTCAGCAATGGATTATATCTATTATGTCTATGTTTTATACCTATATCTATCATATCTATTATGTCTATATTTTATACCTATATATATCATATCTATTATGTCTACATTTTATACCTATATCTATTATATCTATTATGTCTGTATTGCATACCTATACTAACTATTATGTCTATATTTTCTACCCATATCTATAATATCTATTATGTTTATATTGTATACCTATATCTATAATATCTATTACATCTATATTTCATACTATATCTATTTTATCTATTATGTCTCTATTTTATACCTATATCTATTATGTCTATATTTTATACCTTTATCTATTATATCTATTATGTGTATATTTTTACCTATATCTATTATATCTATTATATCTATATTTTATAACCTATATCTATTATATCTATTATGTCTAAATATTATACCTATATCTATTATGTCTATATTTTAACAACCTATATCTATGATATCTATTATGTCTGTATTGTATACCGATATCTATTACATCTATTATGTCTATATTTCATACCTATACCTATTATAGCTATTATGTCTATTTTTACCACTATATCTATTATATCTCTTCTGTGTTTATTTTATAAGTAGATCTATTATATATTTATGTCTATATTTAGACCTATATCTATTATGTCTATATTTATACCAATATCTATTATATCTATTATGTCTATATTTTACACCTATATATTATATCAATTATGTCTAAATATTATACCTATATCTATTATGTCTATATTTTATACCTATATCTTTTAGTGTATATTTTATACTCATCTATTATACCCATTATGTCTATATTTTATACGTATATCTATATGTCTATATTTTATACCATATCTATTACATCTATTATGTCTAATTTTATACCTGTATCTATTATATCTATTATGTCTATATTTTATACCTATATCTATTATATCTCTTATATCTATATTTTATACCCCTATCTATTATATCTTTTATGTCTATATTTTATAACGATATCTATATCTATTAGGTCTATATTTTATAACTATAACTATTAGGTCTATATTTATGCTTATATCTATTATATCCACTATATCCTATTTTATACCTATATCTATTATATCTATATTTGAAACCTATATCCATTATATCTATATTTTTTACCTATATCTATATCTATTATATCTATATTTTATACCTATATCTATTATCTTTGTTTCATACGTATCTATTATATCTATTACATCTATATTTTATACCTATTTATTATATGTATATTTTATACCTGTATCTATTATATCTATTATGGCTATATTTTATACCTATATCAATTTATGTATATTTTATACCTATATGTATTATATCTATATTTTATTCCTATATCTATTATCTATGATGTCTATATTTTATACGTATATCTATTATATTATATATCTATATTTATACCTATACCAATTATATCTCTATTTTATACCTGTATCTATTATATATTAGGTCTCTATTTTATACGTATATTTATTATCTGTTATGTCTATATTTCATAACTACATCTATTATATCTATTATGTATATATTTTATACCTATATCTATCATATCTATTATGTCAATATTTTTTACCTATATATATTACATCTATTATTTCTATTTTTATACCTATATCTTATATCTATTATGTCTATATTTCATACCTATATCTATTATTAATATATTTTATAACTATATCTATTATATCTATATTTTATACCTATATTTATTATAACTATATTTTATACCTATATCTCTATATCTAATTTTATACCTATATCTATTATCTATATTTTTACCTGTATCTATTATATATTATGTCTATATTAAATCCTATATCAATTATATCTATATTTTATACCTATATGTATTATATCTATATTTTATTTCTATATCTATTATATTTGTGATGTCTATATTTTATACGTATATCTCTTATATCTATTATGTCCATTTTTACTTATACCTATTATGTCTATATATACATATATGTATTATCTATTTTGTATATATTTTATACCTATGTCTATTATGTCTATATTTTATACCTATATCCATTATATCTATTATGTCTATATTCTATACCATACCTATTATACCTCTTATGTCTATATTTTATACCCATATCGTTTATATCTATTTTGTGTTTATTTTATACCTATTTCAATTTGTATATATTTTTATTCCTATATCTATTATATCTATATGTCTATGTTTTATACCTATATCTATTATATCTATTACGTCTATATTTTATGCCTATCTATTATGTCGATTATGTCTATCTTATACCTATATTTATTATATCTATTATGTCTATATTTTATAACTATATCTATCATATCTATAATGTCTGCATTTTTACTATATATATCATATCTATATGTCTATATTTATACCTATATCTATTAATCTATTATGTGTGTATTTCATACCTATATCTGTTAATCTATTATGTCA
>NW_022142146.1:0-5772 GCF_007565055.1 Rhinopithecus roxellana | reverse complement strand
AAGTCTTTCTCAAGTTCCTCAAAACAGTGATAATGGACTGCTGCATGAAACATAGGTGCAACTCTGTGAGATGAATTCACACATCACGAAGAAATTAATAAGAAAGCTTCTTTCTAGTTTTCATCTGAGGATAATTCCTTTGTCACCGTAAGCTTCATTGCGTTCAGAATTATCAAAATGCAGATTTCCAGAAATCTGTGTTAGCAAACTGAACACTGAAGAGAAACGTGTAACTCTGTGAGTTGCATTCACACATCGAAATGCAGTTTCTTAGAAGGCTTCTTTCCAGTTATGATCTGAGGATATTTCCTTTTACACCATAGGTCTCAAAGAGTCCCCAAATATTACTTTGAAGAATACAAGATAACAGAGTTAGCAAACTGTTCCAAGAAGAGAACTGTGGAAGTCTGTGTGATGAAGTCACACAACAGAGCCATCTCTCAGTAAGCTTCTCCACAGTTATTATTGGAGGATATTTCCTTTTTCACCATGGGCCCCTATGGGCTCCCAAATCTCTCTTTGCAGATTCCACGAAAAGAGTGTTAGCCAACTGCTTCCTGAGAACGCAGCTGTAACTCTGAGAGAGGAATTCACAGATCACAAAAAAGTTTCTCAGAAAGCTTCTTTCATGTTTAGAACCGATGATATTTCCTTTATCAGCATAGGCCGCAATACGATCCAAAGAGGTCCTTCTCAGGTTCCTCAAATACAGTTATAATGGACTGCTGCATGAAACATAAGAGTAATTCTGTGAGATGAATTCACACATCACCAAGAAGTTTCTACGAAAGATTCTTTCTAGTTTTCATCTGAGGATATTTCCTTTTTCACAGCAAGCTTCATTGCTTTCAAAAGTATCCAATTGCAGATTTCCAGAAATCTGTTAGCAAACTGAACACTGAAGAGAAAAGTGTTACTCTGTGAGTTACATTCACACATCGAAATGCAGTTTCACAGAATTATTCTTTCTATTTTGGATCTCAGGATATTTCCTTTTTCAGCATAGCCCTCATTGACCTCTCAAGTATCACTTTGCAGAACAAAAGATAACAGAGTTAGCAAACTGTTCCAAGAAGGGAAGGGTTGAACTCGGTGTGATGAAGTCACACAACAGAAAGCAATTTCTCAGTAAGCTTCTCTCTAGTTATTATCTGAGGATATTTCCTTTTTCACCATGGGCCCCTATGGGATCCCAAATCTCTCTTTGCAGATTCCACGAAATGAGTGTTAGCAAACTGCTTCCTGAGAACTCAGCTGTAAATCTGTGAGAGGAATTCACAGATCACAAAAAAGTTTCTCAGAAAACTTCTTTCACGTTTGGAACCGATGATATTTCCTTTATCAGTGTAGGCCTCAATGCGATCCAAAGAAGTCCTTTTCAGTTTCCTCAAAAACAATGATAATGGACTGCTGCATGATACATAAGTGTTACTCTGTGAGATGAATTCACACATCACAAAGAAGTTTCTACTTAAGCTTGTTTCTAGTTTTCCTCTGAGGATATTTCCTTTGTCACCGCAAGCTTCATTGCGTTGAGAAGTATCCCATTGCAGACTTCCAGACAACTGTGTTAGCAAACTGAACACTGAAGAGAAACGTGTAACTCTGTGAGTTGCATTCACACATCGAAATGCAGTTTCTCAGTAGGCTTCTTTCTAGTTTTGGTGTGATGATATTTCCTTTTTCACTATAGCCCTGAATGAGCTCCCAAATATCACTTTGCAGAACGCAAGATAACAGAGTTGGCAAACTATTCCAGGAAGGGAAGGGTGGAATTCTGTGTGATGAAGTCACACATCAGAAAGCAATCTCTCAGTAAGCTTCTCTCTAGTTATTATCTGAGGATATTTCCCTTTTCACCAAGGACCACTTTGTGCTCCCAAATCTCACTTTGCAGATTCCACGAATAGAGTGTTAGCTAAATGCTTGCTGAGAACTAAGCTGTAACACTGTGAATGGAATTCAAAGATCACAAAGAAGTTTCTTAGACAGTTTCTTTCACGTTTCAACAGATGATATTTCCTTTATCAGCGTAGGCCTCAATGCGATCCAAAGGAGTCCTTCTCAGGTTCCTCAAAAACAGTGATAAGGGACTGCTGCATGAAACATAAGTGTAACTCTGTGAGATGAATTCACACATCACCAACAAGTTTCTAAAAAAGCTTCTTTGTAGTTTTCATCTCAGGATATTTCCTATGTCACCGCAAGCTTCATTGCGTTCAGAAGTATCCCTTGCAGATTTCCAGAAAGTGTTAGGAAGCTGAACAATGAAGAGAAACGTGTAACTCTGGAGTTGCATTCACACATCGAAACGCAGTTTCTCAGAAGGCTTCTTTCCACTTTGATCTGAGGAAATTTCCTTTTTCACCATAGCCTTCAAAGCGTTCCTAAATATCACTTTGCAGAACACAAGATAACAGAGTTAGCCAACTCTTCCAAGAAGGAAAGGGTGGAATTCAGTGTGATGAAGTCTCCATCAGAATGGAGTCTCTCAGTAAGCTTCTCTTATTATTACCTGATTATATTCCTTTTTCAAATGGACCCCTTGGGCTCCCAAATCTCACTTTGCAGATTCCACGAAAAGGATGTTAGCAAACTGCTTCCTGAGAACTAAGCTGTAACTCGTGAGAGGGAATTCACAGATCACAAGAAGTTTCCCAGAAAGCATTTTTCACGTTTTGAACTGATGATATTTCCTTTGTCAGAGTAGGCCACAAGGCGATCCAAAGAAGTCCTCTCGGTTCCTCAAAAACAGTGATAATGACTGCTGCATGAAAGATAAGTGTAACTCTGTGAGATGAATTCACACATGAACAAAAAGTTTCTAACAAAGCTTCTTTCTAGTATGCATCTGAGGATATTTCTATTGTCACCACAAGCTTCATTGCGTTAACAAGTATCCCAATGCAGATTTCCAGAAAACTGTGTTAGCAAAGTGAACACTGAAGAGAAACGTGTAACCCTGTGAGTTACATTCACACATCGAAATGCAGTTTCCCAGAAGGTTTCTTTTCCAGTTTTGATCTGAGGATATTTCCTTTTTCACCATACACCTCAAGAGCTCCCAAATGTCACTTTGCAGAACACAAGATAACAGAGTTAGCAAACTGTTGCAAGAAGGGAAGGGTGGAACTCTGTGTGATGAAGTCACACTTTAGAAAGCAATCCCTCAGTAAGCTTCTCTCCAGTTATTATCTGAGGATATTTCCTTTTTCACCATGGGCCCCTATGGGCTCCCAAATCTCACTTTGCAGATTCCACGAAAAGAGTGTTAGCAAACTGCTTCCTGAGAACTAAGCTGTAACTCTGTGAATGGAGTTCACAGAACACAAGAAGTTTCTCTGAAAGTTCTTTCACTTTTGAACTGATGATATTTCCTTTATCAGTGTAGGCCTCAATGAGATCCAAAGAAGTCCTTCTCAGTTTCCTCAAAAACAGTGATAATAGACTGCTGCATGAAACATTAGAGTAACTCTGTGAGATGAATTCACACTTCACCAAGAAGTTTCCAGGAAAGCTTCTTTCCTTTTTATCTGAGGATATTTCCTTTGTCACCGCAAGCTTCATTGCGTTCAAAGTATCCCATAGCATATCAGAAAACTGTGTTAGCAAACTGAACACTGAAGAGAAACTTGTAACTCTGGAGTGAATTCACATCTAAATGTAGTTTCTCAGAACGCTTCTTTCCAGTTTTGAACGGATAATATTTCCTTTTTCAACATAGCCTTCAATGCGCTCCTGCATATCGCTTTGCAGAACACAAAATAACAGAGTTAGCAAACTGTTCCAAGAAGGGAAGGGTGGAATTCTGTGTGATGAAATCATACAGCAGAAAGCAATCTCTCAGTAAGCTTCTCTCCAGTTATTATCTGAGGATATTTCCTTTATCACCAGGGGCCCTTTTGGGCTCCGAAATCTCACTTTGCATTTCCACAAAAAGAGTGTTAGCAAACTGCTTCCTGAGAACTCAGCAGTAACTCTGTGGGAGGAATTCACAGATCACAAAGAAGTTTCTCAGAAAGCTCCTTTCACGTTTTGAACCGATGATATTTCCTTTATCAGCATAGGCCTCAATGCGATCAAAGAAGTCCTTCTCTGGTTCCTCAAAAACAGTGATAATGGAGTGCTGCATGAAACACTAGTGTAACTCTGTGAGATGAATTCACATATCACCAAGAAGATTCTAACAATGCTTCCTTCTAGTTTTCAATTGAGGATATTTCCTTTGTCAACGCAAGCTTCATTGTGTTCAGAAGTATCCCATTGCAGATTACCAGAAAACTGTGTTAGCAAACTGAACACGGAAGAGAAACGTGTAATTCTGTGAGTTGTACTCATCCATGGAAATGCAATTTCACAGAATGCTTCTTTCCGGTTTTGATCTGAGGAATTTTCCTTTTCACAATAGCCTTCAATGCGCTCCAAAATATCACTTTGCAGAACACAAGATAACAGAGTTAGCAAACTGTTCCTAGAAGGGATGTGTGGAAGTCTGTGTGATGAAGTCACACAACAGAGCAATCTCTCAGTTAGCTTCTCTACAGTTATTATCTGAGGATATTTCCTTTTTCACCATGGGCCCCTATGGGCTCCCAAATCTCACTTTGCAGATTCCACGAAAAGAGTGTTAGCAAACTGCTTCCTGAGAACGCAGCTGTAACTCTGTGAGAGGAATTCACAGATCACAAAAAGTTTCTCAGAAAGCTTCTTTCACGTTTTGAACGGATGATATTTCCTTTATCAGCGTAGGCCTCAATGCGATCCGAATAATCCTTCTCAGGTTCCTCAAAAACAGTGATAATGGACCGCTGCAGGAAACATAATTGTAACTCTTTGAGATGAATTTACACATCACCAAGAAGTTTCTAACAAAGCTTCTTTGTGGCTTTCTTCTTAGGATATTTCCTTTGTTGCCTCAAGCTTCATTGCGTTCAGAGGTATCCCATTGCAGATTCCCAAAAAACTGTGTTAGCAAACTGAACACTGAAGAGAAACATGTATCTGTGGGTGTTGCATTCACACATCGAAATGCAGTTTCTCAGAAGGCTTCTTTCCAGTTTTGATCTGAGGACATTTCCTTTTTCACCATAGCCTCAATGCTTCCTAATATCACTTTGCGTCACACAAGATAACAGAGTTAAAACTGTTCCAAGAAGGGAAGGGTGGAACTCTGTGTCATGAAGTCACACGACAAAGCAATCTCTCAGTAAGTTCTCTCCAGGTATTATCTGAGGATATTTCCTTTTCACCATGGGCCCCTATGGGCTCCCAAATCTCACTTTGCAGACCACGAAAAGAGTGTTAGCAAACTGCTTCCTGAGAACTCAGCTGTAACTCGTGAATGGAATTCACAGATCATAAAGAAGTTCTCTGAAAGCTTCTTTCACGTTTTGAACTGAGGATATTCCTTTTTCCGCGTAGGGTTCAATCCGATCCAAAGAAGTCCTCTCAGGTGCCTCAAAAGCAGTGATAATGGACCTCTAAGAAACGTAAGTGTAACTCTGTGAAACGAATTCACATATCACCAAGAAGTTTCTAACTAACCTTCTTTCAGTTTTCATCTGAGGATATTTCCTTTGTCACCACAAGCTTCATTGTGTTCACAATATCCCATTGCAGATTTCCAGAAAACTGTGTTAGCAAACAGAACACTGAAGAGAAACGTGTAACTCTGTGAGTTGCATTCACACATCTAAATGGAGTTTCCTAGGTTTCTTTCCAGTTTTGATATGAGGATATTCCTTTTTCACCATAGCCTCAAATAGCTCCCAA
>NW_022142145.1:0-8844 GCF_007565055.1 Rhinopithecus roxellana | reverse complement strand
CTTGAGGCAGAGTTTGTACTCTGTGAGAAGAACTCACAGATCAGAAAGAAGTTTCTCAGAAAGCTTCTTTCACGTTTTGAACGGATGAAATTTCCTTTATCAGCGTAGGCCTCAATGTGATCTCAAGAAGCCCTTCTCAGTTTCCCCAAAGACAGTGTTAATGGACTGCTCCACGAAACATAAGTGTAACTCTGTGAGATGAATTCACACATCACCAAGAAGTTTCTAAGAAAGCTTCTTTCTAGTTTTCATCTGTGGTTATTTCCTTTGTCACTGTAATGTTCATTGCGCTATGAAGTATCTAATTGCAGATTTCCAGAAAACTGTGCTAACAAACTGATCAATGAAGAGAAACGTGTAACTCTGGGAGTTGCATTCACACATGGCAATGCAGTTTCTCAGAAAGCTTCTCTTTAGTTATTATGTGAGGATATTTGCTTTATCACATGGGCCCCAATAGACTCCCAAATATCACTTTGCAGATTCCACGAAAGAGTGTTAGCAAACTGCTTCTTGAGGCAGAGTTTGTAACCTGTGAGATGAACTCACAGATCAGAAAGAAGTTTCTCAGAAAGCTTCTTTCACGTTTTGAACGGATGAAATTTCCTTTATCAGCGTAGGCCTCAATGTGATCCAAAGAAGCCCTTCTCAGTTTCCCCAAGACAGTGTTAATGGACTGCTCCACGAAACATAAGTGTAACTCTGTGAGATGAATTCACACCACCACAAGTTTCTAAGAAAGCTTCTTTCTAGTTTTCATCTGTGGATATTTCCTTTGTCACTGTAATGTTCATTGCGCTATGAAGTATCTAATTGCAGATTTCCAGAAAACTGTGCTAACAAACTGATCAATGAAGAGAAACGTGTAACTCTGGAGTTGCATTCACACATGGCAATGCAGTTTCTCAGAAAGCTTCTCTTTAGTTATTATGTGAGGATATTTGCTTTATCACATGGGCCCCAATAGACTCCCAAATATCACTTTGCAGATTCCACGAAGAAGTGTTAGCAAACTGCTTCTTGAGGCAGAGTTTGTAACTCTGTGAGAAGAACTCACAGATCAGAAAGAAGTTTCTCAGAAAGCTTCTTTCACGTTTTGAACGGATGAAATTTCCTTTATCAGCGTAGGCCTCAATGTGATCCAAAGAAGCCCTTCTCAGTTTCCCCAAAGACAGTGTTAATGGACTGCTCCACGAAACATAAGTGTAACTCTGTGAGATGAATTCACACATCACCAAGAAGTTTCTAAGAAAGCTTCTTTCTAGTTTTCATCTGTGGTATTTCCTTTGTCACTGTAATGTTCATTGCGCTATGAAGTATCTAATTGCAGATTTCCAGAAAACTGTGCTAACAAACTGATCAATGAAGAGAAACGTGTAACTCTGGAGTTGCATTCACACATGGCAATGCAGTTTCTCAGAAAGCTTCTCTTTAGTTATTATGTGAGGATATTTGCTTTATCACATGGGCCCCAATAGACTCCCAAATATCACTTTGCAGATTCCACGAAGAGAGTGTTAGCAAACTGCTTCTTGAGGCAGAGTTTGTAACTCTGTGAGAAGAACTCACAGATCAGAAAGAAGTTTCTCAGAAAGCTTCTTTCACGTTTTGAACGGATGAAATTTCCTTTATCAGCGTAGGCCTCAATGTGATCCAAAGAAGCCCTTCTCAGTTTCCCCAAAGACAGTGTTAATGGACTGCTCCACGAAACATAAGTGTAACTCTGTGAGATGAATTCACACATCACCAAGAAGTTTCTAAGAAAGCTTCTTTCTAGTTTTCATCTGTGGTTATTTCCTTTGTCACTGTAATGTTCATTGCGCTATGAAGTATCTAATTGCAGATTTCCAGAAAACTGTGCTAACAAACTGATCAATGAAGAGAAACGTGTAACTCTGTGAGTTGCATTCACACATGGCAATGCAGTTTCTCAGAAAGCTTCTCTTTAGTTATTATGTGAGGATATTTGCTTTATCACCATGGGCCCAATAGACTCCCAAATATCACTTTGCAGATTCCACGAAGAGAGTGTTAGCAAACGCTTCTTGAGGCAGAGTTTGTAACTCTGTGAGAAGAACTCACAGATCAGAAAGAAGTTTCTCAGAAAGCTTCTTTCACGTTTTGAACGGATGAAATTTCCTTTATCAGCGTAGGCCTCAATGTGATCCAAAGAAGCCCTTCTCAGTTTCCCCAAAGACAGTGTTAATGGACTGCTCCACGAAACATAAGTGTAACTCTGTGAGATGAATTCACACATCACCAAGAAGTTTCTAAGAAAGCTTCTTTCTAGTTTTCATCTGTGGTTATTTCCTTTGTCACTGTAATGTTCATTGCGCTATGAAGTATCTAATTGCAGATTTCCAGAAAACTGTGCTAACAAACTGATCAATGAAGAGAAACGTGTAACTCTGGAGTTGCATTCACACATGGCAATGCAGTTTCTCAGAAAGCTTCTCTTTAGTTATTATGTGAGGATATTTGCTTTATCAACATGGGCCCCAATAGACTCCCAAATATCACTTTGCAGATTCCACGAGAGTGTTAGCAAACTGCTTCTTGAGGCAGAGTTTGTAACTCTGTGAGATGAACTCACAGATCAGAAAGAAGTTTCTCAGAAAGCTTCTTTCACGTTTTGAACGGATGAAATTTCCTTTATCAGCGTAGGCCTCAATGTGATCCAAAGGAGCCCTTCTCAGTTTCCCCAAAGACAGTGTTAATGGACTGCTCCACGAAACATAAGTGTAACTCTGTGAGATGAATTCACACATCACCAAGAAGTTTCTAAGAAAGCTTCTTTCTAGTTTTCATCTGTGGATATTTCCTTTGTCACTGTAATGTTCATTGCGCTATGAAGTATCTAATTGCAGATTTCCAGAAAACTGTGCTAACAAACTGATCAATGAAGAGAAACGTGTAACTCTGGAGTTGCATTCACACATGGCAATGCAGTTTCTCAGAAAGCTTCTCTTTAGTTATTATGTGAGGATATTTGCTTTATCAATGGGCCCCAATAGACTCCCAAATATCACTTTGCAGATTCCACGAAGAGAGTGTTAGCAAACTGCTTCTTGAGGCAGAGTTTGTACTCTGTGAGAAGAACTCACAGATCAGAAAGAAGTTTCTCAGAAAGCTTCTTTCACGTTTTGAACGGATGAAATTTCCTTTATCAGCGTAGGCCTCAATGTGATCCAAAGAAGCCCTTCTCAGTTTCCCCAAAGACAGTGTTAATGGACTGCTCCACGAAACATAAGTGTAACTCTGTGAGATGAATTCACACATCACCAAGAAGTTTCTAAGAAAGCTTCTTTCTAGTTTTCATCTGTGGTATTTCCTTTGTCACTGTAATGTTCATTGCGCTATGAAGTATCTAATTGCAGATTTCCAGAAAACTGTGCTAACAAACTGATCAATGAAGAGAAACGTGTAACTCTGGGAGTTGCATTCACACATGGCAATGCAGTTTCTCAGAAAGCTTCTCTTTAGTTATTATGTGAGGATATTTGCTTTATCACATGGGCCCCAATAGACTCCCAAATATCACTTTGCAGATTCCACGAAGAGAGTGTTAGCAAACTGCTTCTTGAGGCAGAGTTTGTAACTCTGTGAGAAGAACTCACAGATCAGAAAGAAGTTTCTCAGAAAGCTTCTTTCACGTTTTGAACGGATGAAATTTCCTTTATCAGCGTAGGCCTCAATGTGATCCAAAGAAGCCCTTCTCAGTTTCCCCAAAGACAGTGTTAATGGACTGCTCCACGAAACATAAGTGTAACTCTGTGAGATGAATTCACACATCACCAAGAAGTTTCTAAGAAAGCTTCTTTCTAGTTTTCATCTGTGGATTATTTCCTTTGTCACTGTAATGTTCATTGCGCTATGAAGTATCTAATTGCAGATTTCCAGAAAACTGTGCTAACAAACTGATCAATGAAGAGAAACGTGTAACTCTGGAGTTGCATTCACACATGGCAATGCAGTTTCTCAGAAAGCTTCTCTTTAGTTATTATGTGAGGATATTTGCTTTATCACATGGGCCCCAATAGACTCCCAAATATCACTTTGCAGATTCCACGAAGAGAGTGTTAGCAAACTGCTTCTTGAGGCAGAGTTTGTAACTCTGTGAGAAGAACTCACAGATCAGAAAGAAGTTTCTCAGAAAGCTTCTTTCACGTTTTGAACGGATGAAAATTCCTTTATCAGCGTAGGCCTCAATGTGATCCAAAGAAGCCCTTCTCAGTTTCCCCAAAGACAGTGTTAATGGACTGCTCCACGAAACATAAGTGTAACTCTGTGAGATTGAATTCACACATCACCAAGAAGTTTCTAAGAAAGCTTCTTTCTAGTTTTCCATCTGTGGATATTTCCTTGTCACTGTAATGTTCATTGCGCTATGAAGTATCTAATTGCAGATTTCCAGAAAACTGTGCTAACAAACTGATCAATGAAGAGGAAACGTGTAACTCTGTGAGTTGCATTCACACATGGCAATGCAGTTTCTCAGAAAGCTTCTCTTTAGTTATTATGTGAGGATATTTGCTTTATCAACCATGGGCCCCCAATAGACTCCCAAATATCACTTGCAGATTCCACGAAGAGAGGTTAGCAAACTGCTTCTTGAGGCAGGTTGTAACTCTGTGAGAAGAACTCACAGATCAGAAAGAAGTTTCTCGAAAGCTTCTTTTCACGTTTTGAACGGATGAAATTTCCTTTATCAGCGTAGGCCTCAATGTGATCCAAAGAAGCCCTTCTCAGTTTCCCCAAAGACAGTGTTAATGGACTGCTCCACGAAACATAAGTGTAACTCTGTGAGATGAATTCACACATCACCAAGCAGTTTCTAAGAAAGCTTCTTTCTAGTTTTCATCTGTGGCTATTTTCCTTTGTCACTGTAATGTTCACTTGCGCTATGAAGTATCTAATGCAGATTTCCAGAAAACTGTGCCTAACAAACTGATCAATGAAGAGAAACGTGTAACTCTGTGAGTTGCATTCACACATGGCAATGCAGTTTCCTCAGAAAGATTCTCTTTAGTTATTAGGTGAGGATATTTGCTTTATCACCTATGGGCCCCATATACTCCCAAACTAGCACTTTGCAGATTCCACGAAGAGAGCTGGTTAGCAAACTGCTTATTCTTGAGGCAGAGTTTTGTACCTCGGTGAGAAGAACTCACAGATTCAGACAAGAGTTCTTCAGAAAGCTTTCTTTCACCGTTTTGAACCCGGATGACAATTTCCTTTTTCAGCGTAGGGCCTCAATGGTGATCCCAAAGAAGCCCTTCTCAGTTTCCCCAAAGGACAGTGTTAACTGGATGCTCCACGAAAAACATAAGTGTAACTCCCTGTGAGATGGAATTCCCAACATCACACAAGAAGTTTCTTAAGAAAGCTCTTTCCTAGTTTTCATCTGTGGTTATTTCCTTTGTCACTGTAATGTTCATTGCGCTATTGAAGTATCTAATTGCAGATTTCCAGAAAACGTGCTAACAAACTGATCAATGAAGAGAAAGTGTAAACTCGTGAGTTGCATTCACACATGGCAATGCAGTTTCTCAGAAAGCTTCTCTTTAGTTATTATGTGAGGATATTTGCTTTATCAACATGGGCCCCAATAGACTCCCAAATATCACTTTGCAGATTCCACGAAGAGAGTGTTAGCAACTGCTTCTTGAGGCAGAGTTTGTAACTCTGTGAGAGAACTCACAGATCAGAAAGAAGTTTCTCAGAAAGCTTCTTTCACGTTTTGAACGGATTGAAATTTCCTTTATCAGCGTAGGCCTCAATGTGATCCAAAGAAGCCCTTCTCAGTTTCCCCAAAGACAGTGTTAATGGACTGCTCCACGAAACATAAGTGTAACTCTGTGAGATGAATTCACACATCACCAAGAAGTTTCTAAGAAAGCTTCTTTCTAGTTTTCATCTGTGGATATTTCCTTTGTCACTGTAATGTTCCTTGCGCTATGAAGTATCTAATTGCAGATTTCCAGAAAACTGTGCTAACAAACTGATCAATGAAGAGAAACGTGTAACTCTGTGAGTTGCATTCACACATGGCAATGCAGTTTCTCAGAAAGCTTCTCTTTAGTTATTATGTGAGGATATTTGCTTATCACCATGGGCCCCAATAGACTCCCAAATATCACTTTGCAGATTCCACGAAGAGAGTGTTAGCAAACTGCTTCTTGAGGCAGAGTTTGTAACTCTGTGAGAAGAACTCACAGATCAGAAAGAAGTTTCTCAGAAAGCTTCTTTCACGTTTTGAACGGAATGAAATTTCCTTTATCAGCGTAGGCTCAATGTGATCCAAGAAGCCCTCTCAGTTTCCCCAAAGACAGTGTTAATGGACTGCCTCCACGAAACATAAGTGTAACTCTGTGAGATGAATTCACACATCACCAAGAAGTTTCTAAGAAAGCTTCTTTCTAGTTTTCATCTGTGGATATTTCCTTTGTCACTGTAATGGTTCATTGCGCTATGAAGTATCTAATTGCAGATTTCCAGAAAACTGTGCTAACAAACTGATCAATGAAGAGAAACGTGTAACTCTGGGAGTTGCATTCACAACATGGCAATGCAGTTTCTCAGAAAGCTTCTCTTTAGTATATGTGAGGATATTGCTTTATCACCATGGCCCCAATAGATTCCCAAATATCACTTTGCAGATTCCACGAAGAGAGTGTTAGCAAATGCTTCTTGAGGCAGAGTTTGTACCTCTGTGAGAAGAACTCACAGATCAGAAAGAAGTTTCTCAGAAAGCTCTTTCACGTTTTGAACGGATGAAATTTCCTTTATCAGCGTAGGCCTCAATGTGATCCAAAGAAGCCCCTTCTCAGTTTCCCCAAAGACAGTGTAATGGAATGCTCCACGAAACATAAGTGTAACTCTGTGAGATGAATTCACACATCACCAAGAAGTTTCTAAGAAAGCTTCTTTCTAGTTTTCATCTGTGGTTATTTCCTTTGTCACTGTAATGTTCATTGCGCTATGAAGTATCTAATTGCAGGATTTCCAGAAAACGTGTGCTAACAAACTGATCAATGAAGAGAAACGTTAACTCTGGGAGTTGCATTCACACATGGCAATGCAGTTTCTCAGAAAGCTTTCTCTTTAGTTATTATGTGAGGATATTTGCTTTATCACCATGGGCCCAATAGACTCCCAAATATCACTTTGCAGATTCCACGAAGAGAGTGTTAGCAAACTGCTTCTTGAGGCAGAGTTTGTAACTCTGTGAGATGAACTCACAGATCAGAAAGAAGTTTCTCAGAAAGCTTCTTTCACGTTTTGAACGGATGAAATTTCCTTTTATCAGCGTAGCCTCAATGTGATCCAAAGAAGCCCCTTCTCAGTTTCCCCAAAGGACAGTAGGTAACGGACTGCTCCACGAAACATAAGTTGTAACTCTGTGAGATGAATTCACACCATCACAAGAAGTTTCTAAGAAAGCTTCTTTTCTAGTTTTCATCTGTGGATATTTCCTTGTCACGTAATTTCATTGCGCTATGAAGTATCTAATTGCAGATTTCCAGAAAACTGTGCTAACAAACTGATCAATGAAGAGAAACGTGTAACTCTGGGAGTTGCATTCACACATGGCAATGCAGTTTCCTCCAGAAAGCTTCATCTCTCGTTATTATGTGAGGATATTTGCTTTATCAACAATGGCCCCACTAGACTCCCCAATATCACTTTGCAGATGTCCACGCAGAGAGTGTTAGCAATGCTTGCTTGCGCGCAGAGTTTGTACAGAGTTTGTAACTCTGTGAGAAGAACTCACAAGCATCAGAAAGGCACGGTTTGTCAGACAGCTTCTTTCACGTTTCTGAACGGTAATGAAATTTGCCTTTATCAGCCGTAGGCCTCAATGTGATCCAAGAAGCCCTTCTCAGTTTCCCCAAAGACAGTGTTAATGGACTGCTCCACGAAACATAAGTGTAACTCTGTGAGATAATTCACACATCACCAAGAAGTTTCTAAGAAAGCTTCTTTCTAGTTTCATCTGTGGTTATTTCCTTTGTCACTGTAATGTTCATTGCGCTATGAAGTATCTAATTGCAGATTTCCAGAAAACTGTGCTAACAACTGATCAATGAAGAGAACGTGTAACTCTGGGAGTTGCATTCACACATGGCAATGCAGTTTCTCAGAAAGCTTCTCTTTAGTTATTATGTGAGGATATTTGCTTTATCAACATGGGCCCCAATAGACTCCCAATATCACTTTGCAGATTCCACGAGAGAGTGTTAGCAAACTGCTTCTTGAGGCAGAGTTGTAACTCTGTGAGAAACTCACAGATCAGAAGAGTTTCTCAGAAAGCTTCTTTCACGTTTGAACGGATGAAATTTCCTTTATCAGCGTAGGCCTCAATGTGATCCAGAAGCCCTTCCAGTTTCCCCAAAGACAGTGTTAATGGACTGCTCCACGAACATAAGTGTAACTCTGTGAGATGAATTCACACATCACCAAGAAGTTTCTAAGAAAGCTTCTTTCTAGTTTTCATCTGTGGTTATCCTTTGTCACTGTAATGTTCATTGCGCTATGAAGTATCTATTGCAGATTTCCAGAAAACTGTGCTAACAAACTGATCAATGAAGAGAAACGTGTAACTCTGGAGTTGCATTCACACATGGCAATGCAGTTTCTCAGAAAGCTTCTCTTTAGTTATTATGTGAGGATATTTGCTTTATCAACATGGGCCCCAATAGACTCCCAAATATCACTTTGCAGATTCCACGAAGAGAGTGTTAGCAAACTGCTTCTTGAGGCAGAGTTTGTAACTCGTGTGAGAGAACTCACAGATCAGAAAGAAGTTTCTCAGAAAGCTTCTTTCACGTTTTGAACGGAATT
>NW_022142144.1:0-10497 GCF_007565055.1 Rhinopithecus roxellana | reverse complement strand
TTATGTTTCGTGGAGCATTCCATTAACACTGTCTTTGGGGAAACTGAGAAGGGCTTCTTTGGATCACATTGAGGCCTAGGCTGATAAAGGAAATTTCATCCGTTCAAAACGTGAAAGAAGCTTTCTGAGAAACTTCTTTCTGATCTGTGAGTTCTTCTCACAGAGTTACAACTCTGCCTCAAGAAGCAGTTTGCTAACACTCTCTTCGTGGTATCTGCAAAGTGATATTTGGGAGTCTATTGGGGCCCATGTGAAAGCAAAATCCTCACATAATAACTAAAGAGAAGCTTTCTGAGAAACTGCATTGCCATGTGTGAATGCAACTCACAGAGTTACACGTTTCTCTTCATTGATCAGTTTGTTAGCACAGTTTTCTGGAAATCTGCAATTAGATACTTCATAGCGCAATGAACATTACAGTGACAAAGGAAATATCCACAGATGAAAACTAGAAAGAAGCTTTCTTAGAAACTTCTTGGTGATGTGTGAATTCATCTCACAGAGTTACACTTATGTTTCGTGGAGCAGTCCATTAACACTGTCTTTGGGGAAACTGAGAAGGGCTTCTTTGGATCACCTTGAGACCTACGCTGATAAAGGAAATTTCATCCGTTCAAAAGGTGAAAGAAGCTTTCTGAGAAACTTCTTTCTGATCTGTGAGTTCATCTCACAGAGTTACAAACTCTGCCTCAAGAAGCAGTTTGCTAACACTCTCTTCGTGGAATCTGCAAAGTGATATATGGGAGTCTATTGGGGCCCATGGTGATAAAGCAAATATCCTCACATAATAACTAAAGAGAAGCTTTCTGAGAACCTGCATTGCCATTGTGAATGCAACTCACAGAGTTACACGTTTCTCTTCATTGATCAGTTTGTTAGCACAGTTTTCTGGAAATCTGCAATTAGATACTTCATAGCGCAATGAACATTACAGTGACAAAGGAAATATCCACAGATGAAAACTAGAAAGAAGCTTTCTTAGAAACTTCTTGGTGATGTGTGAATTCATCTCACAGAGTTACACTTATGTTTCGTGGAGCATTCCATTAACACTGTCTTTGGGGAAACTGAGAAGGGCTTCTTTGGATCACATTGAGGCCTACGCTGATAAAGGAAATTTCATCCGTTCAAAACGTGAAAGAAGCTTTCTGAGAAACTTCTTTCTGATCTGTGAGTTCTTCTCACAGAGTTACAAACTCTGCCTCAAGAAGCAGTTTGCTAACACTCTCTTCGTGGAATCTGCAAAGTGATATTTGGGAGTCTATTGGGGCCCATGTTGATAAAGCAAATATCCTCACATAATAACTAAAGAGAAGCTTGCTGAGAAACTGCATTGCCATGTGTGAATGCAACTCACAGAGTTACGCCAGTGTTTTTTGGAGCCGTTTCTTAGGACTGTTTCCATGGATTCTGAGAAGTGATATTTCAGATAGCTTTGAAGAATAGAAGGAGAAAATAATTATCCTCCAAGAGAAAGCAGAACCAAGCTTTCTGAGAAACTGCTTTGTGATATGTGAATTCATTTCACAGTGTTCTATCACCCTTTCTCGGTGTTGTTTCCTAGCACTCATATTGAGGAATCTCAGATGTGATGTCTTGGATATCGTTGAATCGCATGCTGAATAAGGAACTATCCTCAGAGAAACCTGCAAGAGAAGCCTTCTCAGAAACTTCTATGTTTGTGGGTGAATTCAGCCCACAGATGTCATCATTGTTTCCACTGAGAAACTTGCTAGCAGAGTTTTCGCAGAATCTGCAATAGGACACACGGTGGCGCTCCAAGACCACAAATAACCTCGTCTTATTAAAGGAAAGAAGCTTTCTGAAGACCGCTTTGTGAAGTGTGATTCAACTCACTAAGTTGCAGCTGTATTTCGTGGGGCCGTGCCCTAGCCCTATTTGTGTGGAATCTGAGAACAGATATTCCCGATCCCTTTGAAAACAATGGGCCAATGGAAACATCTTCCAATAAAAATGAGAAAGAAGCTTTCTGAGAAACTTCTTTCTGATCTGTGAGTTCATCTCACAGAGTTACAAAACTCTGCCTCAAGAAGCAGTTTGCTAACACTCTCTTCGTGGAATCTGCAAAGTGATATTTGGGAGTCTATTGGGCCATGGTGATAAAGCAAATATCCTCACATAATAACTAAAGAGAAGCTTTCTGAGAAACTGCCATTGCCATGTGTGAATGCAACTCACAGAGTTACACGTTTCTCTTCATTGATCAGTTTGTTAGCACAGTTTTCTGGAAATCTGCAATTAGATACTTCATAGCGCAATGAACATTACAGTGACAAAGGAAATATCCACAGATGAAAACTAGAAAGAAGCTTTCTTAGAAACTTCTTGGTGATGTTGTGAATTCATCTCACAGAGTTACACTTATGTTTCGTGGAGCAGTCCATTAACACTGTCTTTGGGAAACTGAGAAGGGCGTCTTTGGATCACATTGAGGCCTACGCTGATAAAGGAAATTTCATCCGTTCAAAACGTGAAAGAAGCTTTCTGAGAAACTTCTTTCTGATCTGTGAGTTCTTCTCACAGAGTTACAAACTCTGCCTCAAGAAGCAGTTTGCTAACACTCTCTTCGTGGAATCTGCAAAGTGATATTTGGGAGTCTATTGGGGCCCATGTTGATAAAGCAAATATCCTCACATAATAACTAAAGAGAAGCTTTCTGAGAAACTGCATTGCCATGTGTGAATGCAACTCACAGAGTTACGCCAGTGTTTTTTGGAGCCGTTTCTTAGGACTGTTTCCATGGATTCTGAGAAGTGATATTTCAGATAGCTTTGAAGAATAGAAGGAGAAAATAATTATCCTCCAAGAGAAAGCAGAACCAAGGCTTTCTGAGAAACTGCTTTGTGATATGTGAATTCATTTCACAGTGTTCTATCACCCTTTCTCGGTGTTGTTTCCTAGCACTCATATTGAGGAAATCTCAGATGTGATGTCTTGGATATCGTTGATCGCATGCTGAATAAGGAACTATCCTCAGAGAACCTGCAGAGAAGCCTTCTCAGAAACTTCTATGTTGTGGGTGAATTCAGCCCACAGATGTCCATCATTGTTTCCACTGAGAAACTTGCTAGCAGAGTTTTCGCAGAATCTGCAATAGGACACACGGTGGCGCTCCAAGACCACAATAACCTCGTCTTATTAAGGAAAGAAGCTTTCTGAAGACCGCTTTGTGAAGTGTGAATTCAACTCACTAAGTTGCAGCTGTATTTCGTGGGCCGTGCCCTAGCCCTATTTGTGTGGAATCTGAGAACAGATATTCCCGATCCCTTTGAAAACAATGGGGCCAATGGAAACATCTTCCAATAAAAATGAGAAAGAAGCTTTCTGAGAAACTTCTTTCTGATCTGTGAGTTCATCTCACAGAGTTACAAACTCTGCCTCAAGAAGCAGTTTGCTAACACTCTCTTCGTGGAATCTGCAAAGTGATATTTGGGAGTCTATTGGGGCCCATGGTGATAAAGCAAATATCCTCACATAATAACTAAAGAGAAGCTTTCTGAGAAACTGCATTGCCATGTGTGAATGCAACTCACAGAGTTACACGTTTTCTCCTCATTGATCATTTGTTAGCACAGTTTTCTGGAAATCTGCAATTAGATACTTCATAGTGCAATGAACATTACAGTGACAAAGGAAATATCCACAGATGAAAACTAGAAAGAAGCTTTCTTAGAAACTTCTTGGTGATGTGTGAATTCATCTCACAGAGTTACACTTATGTTTCGTGGAGCATTCCATTAACACTGTCTTTGGGGAAACTGAGAAGGGCTTCTTTGGATCACATTGAGGCCTACGCTGATAAAGGAAATTTCATCCGTTCAAACGTGAAGAGCTTTCTGAGAAACTTCTTCTGATCTGTGAGTTCATCTCACAGAGTTACAAACTCTGCCTCAAGAAGCAGTTTGCTAACCTCTCTTCGTGGAATCTGCAAAGTGATATTTGGGAGTCTAGTGGGGCCCATGTTGATAAAGCAAATATCCTCACATAATAACTAAAGAGAAGCTTTCTGAGAAACTGCATTTGCCATGTGTGAATGCACTCACAGAGTTACGCCAGTGTTTTTTGGAGCCGTTTCTTAGGACTGTTTCCATGGATTCTGAGAAGTGATATTTCAGATAGCTTTGAAGAATAGAAGGAGAAAATAAATTATCCTCCAAGAGAACGCAGAACCAAGCTTTCTGAGAAACTGCTTTGTGATATGTGAATTCATTTCACAGTGTTCTATCACACCTTTCTCGGTGTTGTTTCCTAGCACTCATATTGAGGAATCTCAGATGTGATGTCTTGGATATCGTTGAATCGCATGCTGAATAAGGAACTATCCTCAGAGAAACCTGCAGAGAAGCCTTCTCAGAAACTTCTATGTTGTGGGTGAATTCAGCCCACAGATGTCCATCATTGTTTCCACTGAGAAACTTGCTAGCAGAGTTTTCGCAGAATCTGCAATAGGACACACGGTGGCGCTCCAAGACCACAAATAACCTCGTATTATAAGGAAAGAAGCTTTCTGAAGACCGCTTGTGAAGTGTGAATTCCAACTCACTAAGTTGCAGCTGTATTTCGTGGGGCTCGTGCCTAGCCCTATTTGTGGGAATCTGAGAACAGATATTCCCGATCCCTTTGAAAACAATGGGGCCAATGGAAACATCTTCCAATAAAAATGAGGAAAGAAGCTTTCTGAGAAAACTTCTTTCTGATCTGTGAGTTCATCTCACAGAGTTACAAACTCTGCCTCAAGAGCAGTTTGCTATACACTCTCTTCGGGAATCTGCAAAGTGATATTTGGAAGTCTATTGGGGCCCATGGTGATAAAGCAAATATCCTCACATAATAACTAAAGAGAAGCTTTCTGAGAAACTGCATTGCCATGTGTGAATGCAACTCACAGAGTTACACGTTTTTCCTCATTGATCAGTTGTTAGCACAGTGTGTCTGGAAATCTGCAATTAGATACTTCATAGTGCAATGAACATTACAGTGACAAAGGGAATATCCACAGATGAAAACTAGAAAGAAGCTTTCTTAGAAACTTCTTGGTGATGTGTGAATTCATCTCACAGAGTTACACTTATGTTTCGTGGAGCATTCCATTAACACTGTCTTTGGGGAAACTGAGAAGGGCTTCTTTGGATCACATTGAGGCCTACGCTGATAAAGGAAATTTTCATCCGTTCAAAACGTGAAAGAAGCTTTCGAGAAACTTCTTTCTGATCTGTGAGTTCATCTCACAGAGTTACAAACTCTGCCTCAAGAAGCAGTTTGCTAACACTCTCTTCGTGGAATCTGCAAAGTGATATTGGGAGTCTATTGGGGCCCATGTTGATAAAGCAAATATCCTCACATAATAACTAAAGAGAAGCTTTCTGAGAAACTGCATTGCCATGTGTGAATGCAACTCACAGAGTTACGCCAGTGTTTTTGGAGCCGTTTCTTAGGACTGTTTCCATGGATTCGGAGAAGTGATATTTCAGATAGCTTTGAAGAATAGAAGGAGAAAATAATTATCCTCCAAGAGAAAGCAGAACCAAGCTTTCTGAGAAACTGCTTTGTGATATGTGAATTCATTTCACAGTGTTCTATCACCCTTTCTCGGTGTTGTTTCCTAGCACTCATATTGAGGAATCTCAGATGTGATGTCTTGGATATCGTTGAATCGCATGCTGAATAAGGAACTATCCTCAGAGAACCTGCAGAGAAGCCTTCTCAGAAACTTCTATGTTGTGGGTGAATTCAGCCCACAGATGTCCATCATTGTTTCCACTGAGAAACTTGCTAGCAGAGTTTTCGCAGAATCTGCAATAGGACACACGGTGGCGCTCCAAGACCACAAATAACCTCGTCTTATTAAGGAAAGAAGCTTTCTGAAGACCGCTTTGTGAAGTGTGAATTCAACTCACTAAGTTGCAGCTGTATTTCGTGGGGCCGTGCCCTAGCCCTATTTGTGTGGAATCTGAGAACAGATATTCCCGATCCCTTTGAAAACAATGGGGCCAATGGAAACATCTTCCAATAAAAATGAGAAAGAAGCTTTCTGAGAAACTTCTTTCTGATCTGTGAGTTCATCTCACAGAGTTACAAACTCTGCCTCAAGAAGCAGTTTGCTAACACTCTCTCGTGGAATCTGCAAAGTGATATTTGGGAGTCTATTGGGGCCCATGGTGATAAAGCAAATATCCTCACATAATAACTAAAGAGAAGCTTTCTGAGAAACTGCATTGCCATGTGTGAATGCAACTCACAGAGTTACACGTTTCCTCCTCATTGATCAGTTTGTTAGCACAGTTTTCTGGAAATCTGCAATTAGATACTTCATAGTGCAATGAACATTACAGTGACAAAGGAAATATCCACAGATGAAAACTAGAAAGAAGCTTTCTTAGAAACTTCTTGGTGATGTGTGAATTCATCTCACAGAGTTACACTTATGTTTCGTGGAGCATTCCATTAACACTGTCTTTGGGGAAACTGAGAAGGGCTTCTTTGGATCACATTGAGGCCTACGCTGATAAAGGAAATTTCATCCGTTCAAAACGTGAAAGAAGCTTTCTGAGAAACTTCTTTCTGATCTGTGAGTTCATCTCACAGAGTTACAAACTCTGCCTCAAGAAGCAGTTTGCTAACACTCTCTTCGTGGAATCTGCAAAGTGATATTTGGGAGTCTATTGGGGCCCATGGTGATAAAGCAAATATCCTCACATAATAACTAAAGAGAAGCCTTCTGAGAAACTGCATTGCCATGTGTGAATGCAACTCCCAGAGTTACACGTTTCTCTCATTGATCAGTTTGTTAGCACAGTTTTCTGGAAATCTGCAATTAGATACTTCATAGCGCAATGAACATTACAGTGACAAAGGAAATATCCACAGATGAAAACTAGAAAGAAGCTTTCTTAGAAACTTCTTGGTGATGTGTGAATTCATCTCACAGAGTTACACTTATGTTTCGTGGAGCAGTCCATTAACACTGTCTTTGGGGAAACTGAGAAGGGCTTCTTTGGATCACATTGAGGCCTACGCTGATAAAGGAAATTTCATCCGTTCAAAACGTGAAAGAAGCTTTCTGAGAAACTTCTTTCTGATCTGTGAGTTCTTCTCACAGAGTTACAAACTCTGCCTCAAGAAGCAGTTTGCTAACACTCTCTTCGTGGAATCTGCAAAGTGATATTTGGGAGTCTATTGGGGCCCATGTTGATAAAGCAAATATCCTCACATAATAACTAAAGAGAAGCTTTCTGAGAAACTGCATTGCCATGTGTGAATGCAACTCACAGAGTTACGCCAGTGTTTTTTGGAGCCGTTTCTTAGGACTGTTTCCATGGATTCTGAGAAGTGATATTTCAGATAGCTTTGAAGAATAGAAGGAGAAAATAATTATCCTCCAAGAGAAAGCAGAACCAAGGTTTCTGAGAAACTGCTTTGTGATATGTGAATTCATTTCACAGTGTTCTATCACCCTTTCTCGGTGGAGTTTCCTAGGCACTCATATTGAGGAATCTCAGATGTGATGTCTTGGATATCGTTGAATCGCATGCTGAATAAGGAACTATCCTCAGAGAAACCTGCAGAGAAGCCTTCTCAGAAACTTTGTTGTGGGTGAATTCAGCCCACAGATGTCCATCATTGTTTCCACTGAGAAACTTGCTAGCAGAGTTTTCGCAGAATCTGCAATAGGACATACGGTGGCGCTCCAAGACCACAAATAACCTCGTCTTATTAAAGAAAGAAGCTTTCTGAAGACCGCTTTGTGAAGTGTGAATTCAACTCACTAAGTTGCAGCTGTATTTCGTGGGGCCGTGCCCTAGCCCTATTTGTGTGGAATCTGAGAACAGATATTCCCGATCCCTTTGAAAACAATGGGGCCAATGGAAACATCTTCCAATAAAATGAGAAAGAAGCTTTCTGAGAAACTTCTTTCTGATCTGTGAGTTCATCTCACAGAGTTACAAACTCTGCCTCAAGAAGCAGTTTGCTAACACTCTCTTCGTGGAATCTGCAAAGTGATATTTGGGAGTCTATTGGGGCCCATGGTGATAAAGCAAATATCCTCACATAATAACTAAAGGAAGCTTTCTGAGAAACGCATTGCCATGTGTGAATGCAACTCACAGAGTTACACGTTCTCCTCATTGATCAGTTTGTTAGCACAGTTTTCTGGAAATCTGCAATTAGATACTTCATAGTGCCAATGAACATTACCGTGACAAAGGAAATATCCACAGATGAAAACTCGAAAGAAGCTTTCTTAGAAACTTCTTGGTGATGTGTGAATTCATCTCACAGAGTTACACTTATGTTTCGTGGAGCATTCCATTAACACTGTCTTTGGGGAAACTGAGAAGGGCTTCTTTGGATCACATTGAGGCCTACGCTGATAAAGGAAATTTCATCCGTTCAAAACGTGAAAGAAGCTTTCTGAGAAACTTCTTCTGATCTGTGAGTTCATCTCACAGAGTTACAAACTCTGCCTCAAGAAGCAGTTTGCTAACACTCTCTTCGTGGAATCTGCAAAGTGATATTTGGGAGTCTATTGGGGCCCATGGTGATAAAGCAAATATCCTCACATAATAACTAAAGAGAAGCTTTCTGAAAACTGCATTGCCATGTGTGAATGCAACTCACAGAGTTACACGTTTCTCTTCATTGATCAGTTTGTTAGCACAGTTTTCTGGAAATCTGCAATTAGATACTTCATAGCGCAATGAACATTACAGTGACAAAGGAAATATCCACAGATGAAAACTAGAAAGAAGCTTTCTTAGAAACTTCTTGGTGATGTGTGAATTCATCTCACAGAGTTACACTTATGTTTCGTGGAGCAGTCCATTAACACTGTCTTTGGGGAAACTGAGAAGGGCTTCTTTGGATCACATTGAGGCCTACGCTGATAAAGGAAATTTCATCCGTTCAAAACGTGAAAGAAGCTTTCTGAGAAACTTCTTTCTGATCTGTGAGTTCTTCTCACAGAGTTACAAACTCTGCCTCAAGAAGCAGTTTGCTAACACTCTCTTCGTGGAATCTGCAAAGTGATATTTGGGAGTCTATTGGGGCCCATGTTGATAAAGCAAATATCCTCACATAATAACTAAAGAGAAGCTTCTGAGAAACTGCATTGCCATGTGTGAATGCAACTCACAGAGTTACGCCAGTGTTTTTTGGAGCCGTTTCTTAGGACTGTTTCCATGGATTCTGAGAAGTGATATTTCAGATAGCTTTGAAGAATAGAAGGAGAAAATAATTATCCTCCAAGAGAAAGCAGAACCAAGTTTCTGAGAAACTGCTTTGTGATATGTGAATTCATTTCACAGTGTTCTATCACCCTTTCTCGGTGGAGTTTCCTAGCACTCATATTGAGGAATCTCAGATGTGATGTCTTGGATATCGTTGAATCGCATGCTGAATAAGGAACTATCCTCAGAGAAACCTGCAGAGAAGCCTTCTCAGAAACTTCTATGTTGTGGGTGAATTCAGCCCACAGATGTCCATCATTGTTTCCACTGAGAAACTTGCTAGCAGAGTTTTCGCAGAATCTGCAATAGGACACACGGTGGCGCTCCAAGACCACAAATAACCTCGTCTTATTAAAGAAAGAAGCTTTCTGAAGACCGCTTTGTGAAGTGTGAATTCAACTCACTAAGTTGCAGCTGTATTTCGTGGGGCCGTGCCCTAGCCCTATTTGTGTGGAATCTGAGAACAGATATTCCCGATCCCTTTGAAAACAATGGGGCCAATGGAAACATCTTCCAATAAAAATGAGAAAGAAGCTTTCTGAGAAACTTCTTTCTGATCTGTGAGTTCATCTCACAGAGTTACAAACTCTGCCTCAAGAAGCAGTTTGCTAACACTCTCTTCGTGGAATCTGCAAAGTGATATTTGGGAGTCTATTGGGGCCCATGGTGATAAAGCAAATATCCTCACATAATAACTAAAGAGAAGCTTTCTGAGAAACTGCATTGCCATGTGTGAATGCAACTCACAGAGTTACACGTTTCTCCTCATTGATCAGTTTGTTAGCACAGTTTTCTGGAAATCTGCAATTAGATACTTCATAGTGCAATGAACATTACAGTGACAAAGGAAATATCCACAGATGAAAACTAGAAAGAAGCTTTCTTAGAAACTTCTTGGTGATGTGTGAATTCATCTCACAGAGTTACACTTATGTTTCGTGGAGCATTCCATTAACACTGTCTTTGGGGAAACTGAGAAGGGCTTCTTTGGATCACATTGAGGCCTACGCTGATAAAGGAAATTTCATCCGTTCAAAACGTGAAAGAAGCTTTCTGAGAAACTTCTTTCTGATCTGTGAGTTCATCTCACAGAGTTACAAACTCTGCCTCAAGAAGCAGTTTGCTAACACTCTCTTCGTGGAATCTGCAAAGTGATATTTGGGAGTCTATTGGGGCCCATGGTGATAAAGCAAATATCCTCACATAATAACTAAAGAGAAGCTTTCTGAAAACTGCATTGCCATGTGTG
>NW_022142143.1:0-26464 GCF_007565055.1 Rhinopithecus roxellana | reverse complement strand
AAGAAGAGAAGGAGAAGAAGGAAGAAGGAAGAAAGAAGAGAAGAGAAGAAGAGAGAAGAAGAGAGAGAGAAGAAGAAGGAGAAGGAGAAGGAGAAGGAGAAGGAGAAGGAGAGGAGAAGGAGAAGGAGAAGGAGAAGGAGAAGGAGAAGGAGAAGAGAGAAGGAGAAGAAGGAGAAGAGGAGAAGAAGAAGAAGGAGAAGAAGGAGAGAAGGAGAAGAAGGAGAAGAAGGAGAAGAAGGAGAAGAAGGAGAAGAAGGAGAAGAAAGAAGAAGAGAAGAAGAGAGAAGAGAAGAGGAGGAAGAAGAAGAAGAAGAACAAATAAGACCTAGAAAATGTCTTTTGTTAGGAGTTTGGGTTTGATTAACAGCAATACAGAATTATGTGTTGGACATCTATACTGCATCCAAATTGCTTGAGTATTAAAATAATGGATGAGATACAGTAGGATGGCACTATCATTCCAGACTACTAGAGTTGTCAAGGCATTAGTTCAGCTAGTTCAGTATCTCACTGATGGTCACTGGATATGATGAGAGGAGAGGTGGAGCAGGGGAGAAAGTTCAGATATACTGTTGCTTCTTTGTAACAGCTTTGTTGAGATCTAATGTACATACCATACAACTCACCCATTTTTAGCATATAACTTAATGATTTTCAGTATATTCACAGAATTGTGCAACTGTCACCACAATTAATTTCAGAATATTTTCAGCATCTCAAAAGAAACCTATACCCTTTAGCAATCACACCCATCCCCCACTTCCCCCAAGTGTTTCCAGCCCTAGCTAACCAGGAAACTACTTTCTGTCTCTATGGATTTGCCTATTCTGGACACGTCATAAATATGGAATCATAAAATAATGTAGTTTTTGTGACTGTCTTCTCTCAATTAGCACAACATTATGAAGGTTCATCCATATTGTAACATGTATTCATACATCATTCCTTTTTATTATTGAATGTTCTATTACATGGGTAAGACCACATTTTATTTACTCATTCATCATTGATAGATGTTTGTATTGTTTCCACATTTTAGCTGCTGTGAATAATGTTGCTATGAACATTTGTGTAGAACTTTTTAAACTTATGTTTTCAATTCTCTTGGGTGTACATCTAGAAGTTGAACTGTTCGGTCTTGTAGAATGTCTATGTTTAACTGAGGAACTGCTAAACTGTTTTCTAAGCAGCTGCATAATTTTACAATCCCACCAGCTATGTATTGGAATTCTGAGTTCTTCACATCCTCCACACACGTGTTATTGTCAGTCTTTTTTATTTTAGTCATTCTAAAGGGGTATGAAGTGGTATCTTCTTGTGGTTTTGAATGGCATTTATCTGGTGGTAATAATGTTGAGCATCTTTAAAATTTTTTTTAATTTTTAAAAATTTTTTGTGGGTACATAGTGGGTATAGATATTATGGGGTACATGAGATGATTTGATACAGGCATGCAATGTGAAATAAGCACATGGAGAATGGCATATCCATCCCCTCAGCATTATCCTTGAGTTACAAACAATCCAGTTACATTCATTATTTTTAAAATATGCAATTGTTATTACTGACCATAGTCACTTTATTGTGCTTATAAAATAGTAGATCTTATTCATTCTTTCTAACTATTTTTTGTACCCATTAATCATCGCTAGCTCTCCTCTAGCCCCCACTACCCTTCCCAGTCTCTGGTAACCATCCTTCTTCTCTCTCTGTCTGTTGAGGATCTTTTCATGTGCTTATATTCCATTTGTATTTTATCTTCTTTGGATAAATGTCTAGTCAGATCCTTTACTCACTTTTTTAATTGGCCTTTCTCTTATTGAGTTATAAGAGGTTTTTGATATGCTTTTGAGTAGTAGCATGAAGTGGAAACAAATGGCAATATGCTCATCTCCAAAATGATAATAAAATATACATATTGATTGAGATGCGTGGAATCACCGAACTTAGAGCTGAAAGTCACCATAGAGATCTCCAAGGCAAAACCCTTTTTTCATAGATGAAAAAACAAATTATGACGAAGACTAAATGACCTCCTAAGAAGTTACAGCCAGGAGGTCAAAGAACCAAGACTCAAACTCCTGTATTCTTATGCAGAATCCGCTACTTTGGCTGATAGACTTCATTGCCTGGAAATGTAACAAGATGCTCTGTGCTGCCAAGAATTCTTAGATCTTTGTTTGCCTCTTGTCTTTAAAGATGAGTACAATATTCTTACTTCTTGCTGTAGCTTATACCAGGTTTCTGTTTTGGCCAGGACTAATGGACAATGAGTTACAGCGTACTTCTGAAGCTTGAGGGTGCATCAGAATCACCTGGTGAGCTTGCGAAAACACGATTGTGCCCAGCATACATGATATGTAATATCATGCTAAAAATTGACATAAATATATTTTTTAAACTATATATGATGCAGGAATGCCATTGGCAAAGGTTGAATAATGTGTAGCACTTATTACATGACCCCAAATAAACATTTATTGAATGGAAATTGAAAAACATGATTTAATATATAACCTTAAAACCATGGTTCTGAAACCTCAGCATGCATGAAAATTATGCACAACTTATTAGCACACGTACTGCTGAGCCCCACCCCCAGAGTTTCTGATTTAGTAGATCTGGGGAGGGACCCAATAATTTGCATTTCTAATAAGTTTCCAGGTGACATTGATACCTGCTGGTCTGGGAACCACACTATAAGAACCACTGCACTATAGGAAAGAAAATAATTCAGTGCCTAGGGCAGCAATAATGTGGTAGAGGGCAGACCTAAATTATAATATAATGCCATATGTAAGTGAAAAATCTTTTCAGATGTCCTTAAATAATCTCAGTCTTTTTCAGTGTATACTTTGGAATACATTACTTGCTTTTTTTTCTCATACTTGCTTGAAAGGGAGAAAGAACAAAAATTCCAGTACTTTTGATTTACCTAAACACAAATTGCAAAATTTTATACCATCCAAATCCATAATAATTTTACATATACAGAGGGCCCTTGATGTATGATTTTTTTACTTCACCATGGTGCTGAAAGCAATATGCATTCAGTAGAAACTGTATTTCATGTGCCTATGCAGGCATTCTGTTTTTCACTCTCAGTACAGTGTTCAATAAATTACACGACATATTCAACACTTTATCATGAAATAGGCTTTGTGTTAGATGATTTTGCCCAACTGTAAGCTAATGGGAGTGTTCTGATAACATTTAACATAGGCTAAGCTAAGTTATCATGTTCAGCAGGTTAGGCATATTAAATATATTTTCAGCTTATGATATTTTCAACTTATGAAGGGTTTGTCAGGCTGTAACCCCATCATAAGCTGAGGAAAATTTGCATGTGAAGACAGTTGACGAGGATATTTGGCTTCACTTGTTACGTAGAATGATTGCTTTAAAACAAGACAGGAGGAAGATGCCGTTATGATGCAGCTGGAAAGCAGACCAAATTTCTTGGAAGAGTGAAGTCATGGGTAGGATGCTTAGAGTACTAAACACTGATTCTTGCATACCATAGGTCCTCTGTTACATGTTTGCTGAATGGATGAATGCTTTATCTGCCATGGGTTTTACATTGGCTCAATCATGACAACGTTCAAGTTGAAGAACATGGCTGATAGATTTTAGCTACACTTTTCGGATTTCCATATCAAGATGAGGAGCACATGCATTTCACTAAGGCTCTCTAAGTTTCTGCACATTGTTTTCTCCTGGGAGTTCTAAACCAATATCTGTCCTTAGCTGTCAGGCCTTAGGTGATTCAAAAATATTTAAAAATGAATGCCACACATCTGGCACAAGTTATGCTCTTAAATTATTCCTGATTTCTAAGATGAAACGTTTGGAAGTTATATAATGAATCAGCTTAAATTGAGTATGTTTTAAGTCTTCAGCATAGTTATTGTTTTAGGTTGAACCTAGTTTAAGAAGTAAGGAAATTTTTGTGAATGATTTCATAGAAGGTGTTTGTCATAAAAGAGGATAATAGATCTAAGGTTGAATTATCTATATAAAATTTGGAGAATTTTCAGGATGTCAAGACACCAAGACCATATTTCCAAATGCAATTTATTGTTATTATTAATTATTTGCCCTTTTCTAAAATGGTAAAATGTATGGGCACTCAACTGGTGATTGCCTAGTGAGTCAAGTGAGTGGAAAAGTGCATGAGCTTTGATGTCAAAGCTGTGTTCATATGCTAGCTTTGTTACTTCCAGGCTGGTTGACTGTAGCAGACTCTGTGATATGTTGGTCCGATCTCTATTCAGGACTGAAGAACTTGCTTCCCCCCAGCTGCTACAATTGCTTCAGACTTCATCCAACTGACTGACATGAGAGTGTAAAGTTCCAGCCCCCTCATCCCAACTCAGAACATCTCTTAAAGGTCATGACAGCTCTAGGGCTCTCTGTCAGATAAGCTGAGGCCTTATTGGAACCACACTGAAGCCCATCTCTCCCTCTGCTTGTCTCCTGCCTCTTGTGCTTCCCCTCCAGATGCTGATCCTGAGAATATTCCTTAACACATTTTCTGAACACAAATCTCCATTTCAAAGTCTGCTTCTGAGAAACCCAATGTGCAACAGTGATCTTGCATGTCATTTAACTTCTTTGATCCTAAAAAATTTCCTGTAACAATGTTTGTCTCATTTAATGAAGGTTTATATCAGAATTAAATTAAATAACATGCTTGAATGTCCCCCCAGCACAATGTTGGACACAGAATAGATGCCCAATGATGGAAAATTCCTTTCCAGTCCCCAGCTAGGTTTCCTTCCTGTTTCCAATTAAGTCAAATTTTCCCAGACTGCACACCTCGTGCAACCACAAATTAACATATAGTATCTGGGATTTGAGAGAATTTGAATCCTTTCAGTTGGTTTGCCCAATCTCAGAATAAAACAGGTCTATTCTGGGACAAGTTATAAAGAAACATAGCTTACAAAATATTACTACATAGCTGCATAGGCCAGGCAATGGTTCCCAGTGGCTGCTTCTGCAGTCGGTTTTTCTCTGACTGCCAAGAAAATGGATGAAAAACATTTTCAAAAATTAATGACTTCATGTGTGATTTAAATCTTCAGCTTGAGAGTATATAACCCTGCTTTTAGAGTCCATTTTGAAAAATATATTACCATTTTCTCCTCAAAAATACCACATAACAACCAAAAACTGCATGTTCTTACTCATAAGTGAGAATTGAACAATGAGAACACATGGACACGGGGAGGGGAACAGCACACACTGGGGTCAGTCGAGGGGTGAGGGGCGAGGGGAGAGAAAGCATTAGGACAAATAGCTAATGCATGTGGGGCTTAAAACCTAGATGATGTGTTGATAGATGCAGCAAACCACTCTGGCACATGTATACCTATGTAACAAACCTGCATGTTCTGCACTTGTATTCTGGAATTCAAAGTAAAAAAAAATACCATATAGCAAGAACATACTAAAGAGCTTCACTGTGCAACCTATTGGATCATATGGTAGGCATGGCCAGTGGTGCCATTTACATGGTATAGTACAGTTCCTCAAAATTTGGAAAGTCTATAATCCACATGTCACTAAAGGGTAGTTTAATCCAGTTAAGGGCTCTAGGATTGACTGTAATTGTTCACTTTGACAAATATTTTTAAAGAATGATTCTATGTTAGCTTCTGGAGATGTTCAGATGAATAAGACATGGTCTTCTGTCTTCAGAAACTCATCTGCTTCTTGAAGGTGCTGGCTATATGGACTTTTTTGTCTAAGAAGGGGATCAGAAATAAAATGTCAAGTTTTTTTAAACCCATAATAGAAACTTATGTAATAGTGAGAAAGTAGCTGACATAAATTGCTCATGACCCCCCAATGTGCATTCTCTCCTTCTTCCTTTTAGTAATAGACCACATCTTCCATAATTTTAAATGAGCATATGGCCATCCAGATAAAGACTGAATTTCTCTTGTTGCTAGATATGGCCACATGACCACATTCTGGCCAATGGTTCATAAGCAGCAGGATGTTTGTGGTTTCTGGGTTATGTCTTTAAAAGGAAGCTCTTTACCACCACTGTCTCTTTCCTCTAGGCTGCTGGTTGGAAGGCAACCTATCCACAAATGAAACCTACAAATTGAGAATGTAGACGAAGGTGTAAGTCCTGAATTGTCCATTATCTCTGGAATATTACGTAAGAAATATATTTCTATCTTACTTAAACCCCTATATTTTAGGTGTTCTTTGTTATAGCAGCTTAATCTGTGCCCCGACTAATATATGTATTATCTTACTTCATCTTCATAATTGTCAAGTGAAGTACTTGTTGGTATTGCCACTTACAGATGAAGATACTGATTCAGAGATTAATTTCCTCAAATTCGTTTAGCTAGTAAGTGAGAAGGCTGAAATTCAAGTCCAGGTAATCAGGATTCAAGTCTAATCTTTTCTTCAAATGAATTCTTTTTTTTCTTTTGAGACAAAGTCTCGCTGTGTCACCCAGGCTAGAGTGCAGTAGCACAATCTCAGCTCACTTTAACCTCCGCCTCCCAGGTTGAAGCAGTTCTCATTTCTCAGCCTCTGAGTAGCTGAGTAGTTAATTTTTGTATTTTTGTATTTTTAGTAGAGATGGGGTTTCACCATGTTGGTCAGGCTGGTCTCAATCTCCTGGCCTCAAGTGATCCGCCTTGGCCTCCCAAAGTGCTGGGATTACAGGCGTGAGCCACCAAGCCCAGCCAGAGCCACCACACCTGGCCTAAATGGATTCTTTTCAGGAGAAAACTAAAACATTTTCTAGTTTATAAAGTAAAAGGCCATGGAGACATGACCAAAATTTAAAAAAGCAAGTAAGGATAGTTCGAACAGGTCTTGTTTATCAAATATATATATATTTTTAAATTATTATACTTTAAGTTCTAGGGTACATGTGCATAGCGTGCAGGTTTGTTACATATGTATACTTGTGCCATGTTGGTGTGCTGCACCCATCAACTCGTCAGCACCCATCCACTCGTCATTTACATCAGGTATAACTCCCAATGCAATCCCTTCCCTCCACCCCATAATAGGCCCCGGTGTGTGATGTTCCCCTTCCCGAGTCCAAGTGATCTCTGTTCAGTTCCCACCTATGAGTGAGAACATGCGGTGTTTGGTTTTCTGTTCTTGCGATAGTTTGCTGAGAATGATGGTTTCCAGCTGCATCCATGTGTTTATCAAATCTTGTGTATTAGAACTGGGACCCTTCTTTGAAGGTCAAAACCAAAATAATTGAAGTTAATAGGAAGAGAAATTGTCCTATTTTGCATAGAAAGTCAACCAAGAGAAATCGCTACCTTAAGAAGAAGTAAAGACAAAGTATATATTGGCTGAAGATTTAGGTAATTTATTCACAATAGACTCAGATTAGAGAGGTTTTGGGGGTGTTTGAGTACATCACTAACTTACAATTTTAAGTTTTAAAGAAGAATTCTGCCTTCTTCACAAAGTTTCCCTTGGGGGTCTATCTTAGCCAGGAATCTCAGATGGACTAGCTGGCACAGAATGGCATTCCTTAAATTCTCATGCTAGTGCTAACACAGCATACCAAGCTGTGGGCAGCTATGTTGCCAACAACTTACAATGAGGAAGAGGCAGACCATATGCTTGGATGTGTCCTCTGTAAATGTCCTTAAATTCACAGTGATGAACAAGCAGGTGCATAATAACCATATTTTTCAATTATGTCACAGTTTGAGTTTTGGAAGAGCATCAAGTCATCCTATATCCAAAACAGAAGACTACAGATTGTCTTTGAGTTGGTTGCTTTTGGAAGTTGCCATTGTACCTTCAGAATGAAAGAGTGACACAAGTTAGTTATTTGCCTTTGAGTAGGATCATCCTCGCTTATGTACGGTCTAAAGTGAGCTGCTTTCTTTCCTTTTCTTCCAACCAGTGTGTTCTAGTGCAACTTACACCACTCCCTCCTGACTTCAGACACCTGTCCCTCCTTTCCCTCTTACCCTGCTTCTCTCTACGTATGCTAAAGGAAGAAGTGTTTTGATAAATCAGTAGTTTCCAAACATTAATGTGCGCCAGAATCACCTGGACGGTTAGTGCTGGGCTCCACTCTCAGAGTTTCTGATTTAGTAGGTATAGGGTAGGGACTGAGAATTTGCATTTCTAACAAGTTCCCAGCTGATGCTTAGGCTGTTAGTCTGGGGACAACATTGAGAATTAATATTATATATATATATACATATATGTGTGTGTGTGTGTGTATATATATAACATACACACACACTCATCTGTTTTTAAAATTTTTATTTTAAAAATTTTCACTTTTTTTGGAGATGGAGTCTCACTCTATTGCCGAGGCTAGAGTGCAGTGGCGCCCTGTCGGCTTACTGCAACCTCCATCTCCTGGGTTCAAGCAATTCGCCTGCCTCAACCTCCTGAGTAGCTGGGATTACAGGCACCCACCACCACGCCCGGCTGGTTTTTATGTTTTTAGTAGAGATGTGGTTTCCCCATGTCATATACATGCAGGTTTGTTACAAAGGTATGTTGTGTGGCGCTGAGGTTTGTCCTTCTATAGTGAACATGTACCAGAAGGTGAACATGTACTCACCAGGAAGCTTTTTAGCCCTTGTTACCCTCCCTCCTTCCCTTCTTTTGGAGTTCCCAGTGTCTATTGTTCCTGTCTTTATGTCCCTGTGAACCCAATATTTAGCATCCACTTATAAATGAGAACATGCGATATTTGGTTTTCTGTTTCTGCATCAGTCCTCTCAGCATAATAGCTGCCAGCTGCATCCGTGTTGCTGCAAAGGACATGAATGCATTCTTTTTTTAAGGCTGCATAGTATCCCATGGTGTACATGTACCACATTTTCTTTGTCCAATCCACTCTTGATGTGCATCTAGGTTAATTCCATGTGTTTGCTATTATAAACAGTGCTGTGATTAACATACAAGTGCATGCATCTTTTTGGTGGAACAATTTATTTTCCTTGGGGTATATATCTAGTAACAGCATTGTTGAGTCAACTGGTAGTTCTATTTTTAGTTCTTTGAGAAATCTCCAAACTGCTTTCTGTAGAGGCTAAACTAATTTGCATTCCCACCAAGAGTGTATAAACATTCCCTTTTCTCGATAACTTCACCAGCATCTGTTATTATTATTTTTTAAAGACAGATAGGTCATATTTATTCTGCTTTTACAGGCCAAAGAATATTTATTTAATAAATGAATAAATGATCTTACATGCAATCATTTGAGATTACTTGGAAGAGGTACATACCAACAATAAAGAATAATGGTAATGAACCTTCCCTAATTTTTATAAATATTTTAGTTATGGCAATAAGAATAGCTTCAGGTTCCAGGGCAATCTCTGCCCACACTTTTTAAGAAATAATGTTTATTTTAAGTTCAAAGGTACATGTACAAGTTTGTTATATAGGTAAACTTGTGTCACAGGGGTTTGTTGTACAGATTATTTCATCACCCAGGTGTTAAGCCTAGTACCCATTATTTATTTTCCCTCCTACCACTCTCTACCCTCTGAAAAGCCTCATTGTGTGTTTTTCCCTTCTGTATGTCCATGTGTTCTCATCATTTAGTTCCCACTTACTGGTTTTCTCTTCCTGTGTTAGTTGGCTAACGATAATGGCCTCTGGCTTCATGCATGTTCCTGCAAAGGAGATGATCTCATTCTTTTTTATGACCAGCACATGTTATTTTTTGACTTTTTAATAACAGTCATTCTGACTGGTGTGAGATGGTATCTCATTGTGGTTTTGATTTGCATGTCTGATGACTAGTGAGGTTGAGCAGGTTTTCATATGCTTGTTGGCTGCTTATAGGTCTTTTTTTGAGAACTGTCTGTTCGCGTCCTTTGCTCACTTTTTAATAGAGTTGTTTGTTTTTTTTGTTGTTGTTGATTCCATGAAGTACCTTATAGCTTCTGGATATTGGTCCTTTGTTGGATGCCTAGTTTGCAAAAAACTTTTCCTATTCTGAAGATTTTCTGTTTGCTCTGTTGAGAGTTTCTTTTGTTGTACAGAAGTGCTTTAGTTTAATTAAGTCCTATTTATCTATTTTTGATTTTGTTGCATTTGCTTTTGGGGTCTTCATCATAAATTATTTGCCTAGAGCAGTGTCTGTAAGAGCGTTTCCTAGGTTTTCTTCTAGAATTTTTATTTTTATAGTTTGGGGTTTTAGGAGCTTAGAATTTTTATTGTTCGACGTTTTAAATTTAATCTGTCGTCCAGCTTGAGTCAATTTTTGTATATGGTGAGAAGTAGGGGTCCAGTTTCATTCTTCTGCATATATAGTTAGTCAGTTTTTCCAGCACCATTCATTGAATAAGATATTCTTTCCCTATTGTTTATTTTTGTGAACTTTTTTGAAGGTGAGTTGGTTTTAGGTGTGTGGCTTTATTTCAGGGGTCTCTGTTCTGTTCCATTTGTTTATGTGTCTATTTTTGTAGCAGTATCAGGCTGTTTTGGTAACTGTAACCGTGTAGTATAGTTTGAAGTCAGGTAATATGATGCCTCCAGCTTTGTTCTTTTGCTTAGGATTGATTTGGCTGTTCAGGCTCTTTTTTGGTTCCATATGGATTTTAGCATAGTTTTTTCTAGTTCTGTAAATAATGACGTTGGAAGTGTAACAGAAATAGCATTGAATCTGTAGATAGCTTTCAACATTATGGACATTTTGACAATGTTTGTTCTTCCAACCCATGAACATGGAATGCTTTTCCATTTGCTTGTGTCATCTATGATATCTTTCAGCAGTTAGGTATATTCCCAGGTATATTCCTGGTTAGGTGTATTCCCAGGTATTTCATTTTTTTTGGACTATTGTAAATGGGATTGCATTCCTGATTTGGTTCTCAGATTGAATGTTGTTGGTGTGTAGAATTGGTAGTCCTAGCTCCTCAGGAAACTGAGGTTGGAAGATCACTTGAGCCCAGGAGATGGCTGCAGTGAGCTAGGATCATGCCTGTGCACTCCAGCCTGAGCTACAGAGTGAGATCTTGTCAGAAAGAAAGAAGGAAAGAAAAAAAGAAAGAAAGAAAAAGAAAGAAAGAAAGAGAGAGAGAGGAAGGAAGGAAGGAAGGAAGGAAGGAAGGAAGGAAAGAATGAAGGAAAGAGAGAAAGAGAAAGACAGAAAGAAAGAGAAAGAAAGAAAGAAAGAAAGAAAGAAAGAAAGAAAGAAAGAAAGAAAGAAAGAAAGAAATGCCACTGTTTTCTTGTATGTTGATTTTGTATCCTGTATTTTGCTGAAGTTGTTTATCTGGTCTAGGAGTCTTTTTGCAGAATCTTTAGGGTTTTCTAGGTATAGAATGTTATCAGCAAAGAGATAATTTGACTTCTCTTGTTCTATTTGGATGCCCTTTACATATATGTCTCCTGAGTGCTCTGGCTAGGACTTTCAGTACTGTGTTGAATAAGAGTGGTGAAAGTGAACATTGTCTCTCTCTCTCTCTCTTTTTTGTTTTTGAGATGGAACCTCACTCTGTTGCCCAGGGTGGAGTACAGTGGTGCCATCTCGGCTCACTGCAACCTCTGCCTCCTGGGCTCAAGCAATTCTCGTCCTCAGCGTCCTGAGTAGTTGGGACCACAGGCGCGCACCACCATGCCCTGCTAATTTTTGGTTTCAGTAGAGATGAGGTCTCACCATGTTGGCCAGGATGGTATTGAACTCCTGACCCCAAGTATTCTGCCTGCCTCAGCCTCCCAAAGTGACATTCTTGTCTTGTTCCAGCCTTTGAACATTCAGTATGGGATGTTGGCTATGGGTTTGTCATAGATGGCTGTTATTATTTTGAGGTGTATTCCTTTGATGTCCAGTTCATTGAGGGTTTTTATCTTGAAGGGATTTTGGATTGTATTGAATGCTTTTTCTGTGTCTATTGAGATGATCCTATGGGTTTTGTTTTTAAACTAATCTCTTTTTGCTCACTGCAAGAGTTGCTATACAAAATCCCCTCTCCTCTGTTTGTGAGACTGTTAATTTCCTTAGGTCTCACCTTTCTTTATATTCTCAGAGTTTGGCAATGTGCCTGACCAAGTGGACATCTCACAACTGTTTATTGATTCTCTGTTGTTATGGACTGAATGTTTGTGTCTCCCCCAAGTTCCTATGTTGAAATCTAATCCCCAGTGTGACAGTATTTGCGGGTGGGGCCTTTGAGATCTAATTAGATCGTGAGGGTAGAACCCTGATGAATGGAATTAGTTCCCTTATAAGAAAGCTAGCTCACCCTCTTTTCTCCACATGATTTTACAAGGAGAAGCAACCTTGGAAGAAGGCCCTCACTAGCCACCAAATCAGGTGGCACGCTGATCTCAGACTTCCAGTCTCCCAAACTCCTGAGAAATAAAAAGTTGTTGTTCAAGCCACCCAGTCTATCATATCTTGTTATAGCACTCCAAGCTGACAAAGACACCCGTGTAGTCCTTCTCTACTTCTATCCTCTTATAAATAAGGGTTTATCTCCTTTCAGCAAAAAATTCTATTGCACAAAGCATTCTTTAAGATGCAGAACTGTTCATAACCCCAGTGAATTTCATTGAAATATGAGGAGTTGGACACTATTTCCAATGAATTGTGCATAGACCACTTTGGTTTTTTATATGCTTGGAAGACTAAGTTAATTATCTTTTGGTTGCTGGCAACTTCTCAATAAGATATCTGTCAAGTGTAATACTATCAGAAGGCATTTGGCAACATAAAGAAGAGCAAATTATGTAAGAAGGATAAACATTTTCCCTCCCTGGGATAAGGAAAGAGTGTGAGGAGAAGAAAATCACATTAGTAGTTTAAAATGCTCTTTTCTCATGAGAACATTTAAGAACAATAATGTTGGTTTATACCAGTTAACACTGAGTTCCCAGAGATGATACAATTCTGTTTCGATGTAGCCTTTCCTCTGACAGCTCAAGCTTGGCTTAGTCCCAGGACCATTTTCTAGCCTGATGTGACTCCTCAGTTCATCTCTGAAGAGAAGAGGCTTTCAAAGAAGGTTTTTAATCTTGCATTATGTTTTTGGAATTTTTGTGTCAAGATGACTAAAGGTCATGATATACCAGACTCTTTAAATCATATTCTTTTGAGGTAATTGCCTTGGAAAATACAGCCAGCCATTAGAATAGGAATATGATACCTTAGTCTGTTTCGGTTTTCATAACAAATGCACCCAATAAATATATGCAACTACTATGTACCCCCCAAAATTTTTTAAATTATTAAAAAATTAAAAAACCCAAATAAAGCATGTACAAGATTTTTTAAGTTAAAACACACACACACACACACACACACACACAAAGTACCATAGACTGGGTGGCTAATGAACAACAGAAATTTATTTCTCAAAGTTCTGAAATTAGATGCCTGAGACCAGGGTGCCAGCATGGTGGAACTCTGGTGAGCTCCTTCTTCAGGGCTGCAGACTGCTGATCTTTGCTATATCCTTTTATGGTGGAGAGCAGAGAGCAGTAAGCAGCAAGCTCTCTCGTGACTCCTATAAAGGCACTAGTCCCGTAGACCGTTTTTTTGTTTTTGTTTGTTTGTTTGTTTTTTAAGATGGAGTCTGTCGCCCAGACTGGAGCACAGTGGCACGGATCTCAGCTCATTGCAAGCTCCGCCTCCCGGGTTCACGCCATTCTCCTGCCTCAGCCTCCCTAGTAGTTGGGACTGCAGGGGCCCGCCACCACGCCCGGCTAATTTTTTGTATTTTTAGTAGAGACGGGGTTTCACAATGTTAGCCAGGATGGTCTTGATCTCCTGACCTCGTGATCCACCCGCCTCGGCCTCCCAAAGTGCTGGCATTACAGGCATGAGCCACAGTGTCTGGCTCCCATAGACCTCTTCTAATTTAAATTACCTCCCAAAGGCCCTATCTCCTAATACCATAACATTATAGATGGGGTTTCAACATATGAATTTTGGGGGGACACAACATTCAGTCCATAATAATGTCATATAAAAATTATAATGCACTGTTACAAATTTCTTTTCTTATTTGAAGCTGCATGCAATCCATAGTGATTTATCTTTTAGAATAAGGCAGCAATGGTTATAAGGCACTCACTTTACAGTAAGACAGCCAGCTGAAAGAGGCATAGTCTTAGCATCTACTATTATTTAGATAGACTCTATCTATCTATCTATCTATCTATCTATCTATCTATCTATCTATCTATCTTTTTTCTTGAAACAGGGTCTCACTCTGTCACCCATGCTGGAGTGCAGTGGCATAATCATGGCTCACTGCAGCCTTGACCTCCCAGGGCTCAAGTGATCCTCCCATCTCAGACTCCTGAGTAGCTGGGAGTACAAGCACATGCCACCATGCCTGGCTAGAGTCTGTATACTTTAGAAGCTTTTAGTTCTGGTACAGAGGTGACAAATAAATGACTTGTCAGACTGTACCCATTTGATGTTACCCTGCTGAGTCCCAAAGCATCTTTGGAATCCTCCATGCAGCACTAGACTACATTGGTAGGAACCTTGACTCTGGAGTCAGGACAGAGCTGGGTTTGAGTAACTACTGTAGTTACAAGAGATATGATCTTGGACAGGGCGCTAATCTCTAAGCCTTGGTGTTAGTAAACAAGAGCAGTCGTTGTACCCATCTCACAGGGCTCTCATAAGCTTAAATGAGAGAATACATACACATTCCTTAGCAGAGGACTCCGGCACAGGGAGCTTCATAATATTAGCTCTTCTTCCTCTTGATATTATTATTAATAACTAATAAGATTTGGCAAAAGATAAAATTATTTGACGACCACTTCCTCCCCCATAGTGCTTAGATCATGTCTGGGGAAAGTCCTAATTTATTAGATTTCAACATTGCTAACTAATCAGCCTCTATCCCTCCTGGTACAACACATTTAAGTGAATACACAGTCACCCACCCAATTGGGCTACAGCTTTCTGACTCCAAGCCCAGCTTTCCCTGTAATCTCTATCTCCTCCAGACTTTTTTGCTCAAATAGTGCTGATTCTGACACAGGGGAAGGTACCGTTACTGTTGTTTGCTGCATCCTCTCAACAGATAATGGGTTGAACATTGTCAAACACAACTTACTACCTTCTCCCACATTGTAGTAGAGTTTAAGGATATTGCACGCAAAAGCTACTATTCCATTCAACTTCGCAAGCAGATCTTAAACACATTCATTTTTCCCATATGCATGCTGCCTTCCCTCTAAGTTCATACACCATTCTATCTTGCCTGGATTTCTAAAATAGCCTCACAAAATGAGCTCTCTCCTCCCACTTTTGCTTCTGTTCCTACGAATTGTCGTCTTGGTCAGTTTGATTTTTTTTTAAATGCAGTCCTGACCACAATCCATGCTTATAATTCCTCAATGCCCCTTTAGACTCTTGCACTAAAATACAAACTCAAGAACACTGCCTATATGGCTCTGCATGAATTTGCCTCTCCCCATCTCTCCAGTCCCACCACATACACCTCTCTTCCCTTCTCTATATGTCATAGCTCTTGCTGGCATCTTTCAGATCTTCAAATGAGCCTACCTCCTTCCTTTCTCAGGGACTTTGCACATGCTGCTCCCTTTTCCTAGAATGTCCTTGCCCCAACTCTTAACCTGCTTGAGTCTGATTCCGTTTTTAGGTTTCAATTCAACTGTTGCTTCCTCAGAAAACTCTTCACTCACCAACCCAAATACAAATTGTATCCCAACTGTTATTCTCTTTATAACATTTGTAGTTTTGCTCCATAGAGGTTAGCATGATTTGTAATTCTATATGAACTCTACATTTACTTGTTTACCGTTTCTCTCTCCTTCTATATTGTGTAATGCTTGTGCGTGTAATCACTCTTTCAGGGTAAAAATCTTAACCAGATTCTGTTTAGCCTCACAAGCAGAACCTTTCCCTTCCTTGTCATCACAATGCCAGGGTAGATTGTGAGAGTCCCATCCTCTTTTTGTGGCATGGGTATGTACTATGTCCTGGTATTTTACAAATGGGGTACCTGTCCTCATGAGATAAGTTGGATGAGGTATGAACTAAGTCTAGGGACAGGAAAGTGTTACTTGAACTGGGTGGTTGCTGGGAATATTTGTTAGCATAGGCTAAAATTTCTGTAACACACTACAACATTGTAGTGGCTTAACACCATAAAAGTTCACTTCTGCTCAAGTAAGAGTCCATTGCAGGTATGTGTGATCAGGGTGGCTACGTTGTGTCATTTTCTTCCAAGCAGGGACTCAGGAATACAAGCTGTCCCCTAGGGATTTAGAGCCTGTCATCTCTACCCAGCAGAACAGGAAAGAGGGAGCACAGAAGGAGCATAGACAAAACAGGAAGAAGTGTATGTCACTTCTACCCACATTCCATTGGCCAGAACCCACTGGTTCGTAATAGGGTTTCATCTAATAGCAAGGAAGGCTGGGAAATATGGTCTAACTCTATGCCCAGGAAGAAGAGGCAGGCATGGATTTTGGATGCCCAGGGAAAGAACGATTGGTATAGGCCCAGGTGTGGGTGATAGGTGGTGATCCCTAAGTTTTGGCGAGTCCACCCTTTGCTACCATGAGATTCCTGGTTCCACAGCTCTCCTCACTATGGTTCTTGACAGAGACACATCTTGTGCTTATCCATTGTCCCTTTCAGGTCTGGATTGCTCCCTCCTGTCTTCCCTGGTAACTCTAGAGTAATTCCCCATCTCTTCTTTTCAATACACACTAATTTTGTTTTTGGTTTTTTTTTCAGTTTAGAGGGGTATTTGTGTGAGGTGAAGCCCTGCTCATGATAGCATTTTTGTCTAGCCTAATATCACTTCTAATCCCCTAACACAGAAGAAGTCTTCTCTTTTTTCTCTGCTTTCTGCTTATTACATCTCTCCCTTGAGGCAATGAGCACAGCCTAGCTAGTGGAAGCAGGGGAAGAAAAAGGTGAACTCTTGGGAGAAAATAACATTGGTTGATATTTTAAAAACATTGCCCTGCAGCAAATATAAACTCAATGAAGATAGAGACCATATCTGTATATTCACCACAATGTCCCCAACGTCTAGCAAATGGGCTCAAATATTTTATGAATAAATAAATGCATAAATAAGTACATGAATGTTGTAAGAAGTGGCACTACTGACAGATACCACTTGGGTCCTGATTCTTCGTACCTTCTCAGACCTTCCTTCTCAAAGGGTTGTGATCTGTGCTCTTCATGGCCCTGGAAGGAGACTGGAGGGAGCTACAGTTATGGGGCCCTGACTCTGCAGGCTTGACATTTTTTCTTGTAACTTTACACACACACGTATTCCACATACACTTGGAAAGAAAAATAATCCAAGAAAATAGGATAAGGAGCAATAACAAAGGAAAAAAGAATAAAACCCCTTAGTGCCTGGCACATAGGAGTCCTGTAAATGTTTACTGAATGAGAGAAAAGAAGAAATACCTAGTTTCTTCTATACAGGGACTGAAATGGGCAATTCATGGACATGAATTGAATTCTAACAGTCTTTCCTTGAAAATTTATTAAAGAGAGCTAGACTGTATCATGATCATAATGTCACTCTTGTTCTTTACCAATAGACTAGATTTATTTTTCTAGCTGGTCTCTCTGACTCTCACAGACTGCGTACGTGCTGCAGAATGCTGGGGGAAAATTAACTCTCATGGCTGGGAGAGGCAGAGTCAGGAGGCACTGAGATGGTTCCCATCCAACGTGGAGAAGGAAAGCAATGTGGCTTAAGATGGATTCATTACCACTGGTAGAAGAAAGTGATTTTTTAGGGTGGAGGAAGAATTTAATGAAAAGCTTCTTTGGGGGGATAACTTCTCATCAATTTTTGTGGCAGATGCTGCAGGTTGGCCCTCTCACCTCTCATATCAAACCCTTTTCTTTCTAACCTCTGTCTACTTTGTAGGCTGAAAAACAAAAGTACTCACTTTCCTAGCCTCTCCTGTAGCCAAGGGAGGTCATCTGACACAATTGTGGACAAGGAGACATAAGTTACCCCTCGCCTGTTTTTCCTTATTTTCTACCTTAAATTGATAAGATAGCAGCAGCTGCCTTATCATCCATTTGCATTGCTATAGAGGAATACCCGAGACTGGGTACTTTATGGAGAAAAAAGTTTTATTTTGGCTCACGGTTTTGCAGGATGTGCAAGAAGTGTGGTGCCAGCATCAGCACCTGCTCTGGGTCAGGGCTTCAGGAAGTTTACAATCATGGTGGAAGGTGAAGGAAGAGCAGGCAGTGTTACCTGGCAAGAGAGGGAGCAAGCAGTGGGTGAAGGCACCACACTCTTTTAAACAACTAGATCTTGTGTGAACTCAAGAGTGAGAACTCACTCATTACCATAAGGGGGGCACCAAGCCATTCATGAGGAATCTGCCCCCATGACCAAAACACCTCCCACCATGTCCCAACTCCAACATTGGAGGTCATATTTCAACAGGAGACTTGGAGGGAACAAATTTCCAATCCATATCACTGCCATTTTGTGAACATGAGAGAGAGGCCACAAGACCCACAGAGAAGTGGGCCCTGACATGACTGAAGCACTGAACCAATGCTAGCAGACACCTGACTTCAGATTTCTCTTATGCAAGGAAACACAAAGCCCTCTTTGTTTAAGGCATTGAACTGAAGGATTCTGTTACTTGCAGCCCAAGTGTTTCTTACTAACAGCTCTTCTTTTAAAATTTTTCTATTTTCCACTTAAAAATAAATTTACCAACTATATGTAGTAAATATGAAAAAATTCTCACAAAGATTAAAATAAGATTTTAAAAGATAGAATTGCAGAGTAGGGAACATAATTTTGAAAAAGAAGAACGTTGGAGGACTCGCACTGCCTGATTTTAAGACTTATTCTAAAGCTAAGCATGTATAAAGTCTTTACAAATCAAAACATTGTTATTGGTCAAAGGACAGATACACAGATGAATGGAACACAATACAAAGCCCCAACAATAAGGAATTGCAAAGCAGTTATCACTCTGGAGCATTTCTGCAGAGGAAATATCCAACCACCCAAATTACCTCTTCTACTTAGTGTCAAGTCAGCTCAATTCCCAGGGAGCTTTTCTTAACGTGAGATAAATTCTAATCCTAATGAATATGTTTAAAAGTAAATTCTACATTAGCCTTTCCTTGAATAGGCTACATTTCTCTACTTTCAGGTCTTCTTTCTATTCACCCATATCTCCCTTTGGCTTTAGGAAAATTCCTCTGCCTCCATGTGAGCCAGTCCTGGTGCTGTCAATTCTCAGTATACCTGTAGTCTGGAGCAGGTACAAGGATTGTTCTTTCCTGTGTGCCCAATGCCCTTCTCCTCCCTTTACTAATTTTGTTTTCTTCTAGACACATCACACAACGCCTCCCTCAGTTGTCTTTGGGTTCATAGTCTCCTTCTTTCTGATTCCTTTCCCTAAACTATGATTCAAACCACGCCATCCCCTTGCTTAAAAATGCCAGTGGATGCTCCCTTCCATGGGTTTGTTCCTTCAACCCAGCAAGGGCCTCATGGGCTTCACCTTATGAGTCTGTCAGTGGTCCTGTCAGGACCACTCTGCCCCCACATCTCGGCATGTCCAGCCCTGTCTGGACATTAAGATCTCCTCCGGGCACGGTGGCTCATGCCTGTAATCCTAGCACTTTGGGAGGCTGAGGCAGGCGGATCGCCTGAGGTCAGGGGTTCGGGACCAGCCTGGCCAACATGGTGAAACCCTGTCTCTACTAAAAATATAAAAATTAGCCAGGTGTGGTGGCACATGCCTGTAATCCCAGCTACTCGGGAGGCTGAGGCACGAGAATTGCTTGAACCCAAGAGGCAGAGTTTGCGGTGAGCCAAGATTGCACCACTGTACTCTAGCCTGGGCAACAGAGTGAGACTCCATCTAAAAAAAAAAAAAAAAAGGAATATCCAGTCAGAGGACATCTCCTCAGGCAGGCCTTCCTAACCGCTCTTCCCCTACACTCTGCCTTACTTCACTCAGTTTTTTAAAGTTTTCTTCAGAACTTTATCCATTTTAAATGATCTTGTTCATTAACTTCTTTGCTCTCTTGTTTCTTATCCCTATTTGCCTAAATTTCCGTGGGAACAAAATTCTTTTTTTTTTTTTGAGGCGGAGTCTCACTCTGTCGCCCGGGCTGGAGTGCAGTGGCTGGATCTCAGCTCACTGCAAGCTCCGCCTCCCGGGTTCACGCCATTCTCCTGCCTCAGCCTCCTGAGTAGCTGGGACTACAGGCGCCTGCCATCTCGCCCGGCTAGTTTTTTTTTTTTTTTGTATTTTTTGGTAGAGACGGGGTTTCACTGTGTTAGCCAGGATGGTCTCAATCTCCTGACCTCGTGATCCACCCGTCTCGGCCTCCCAAAGTGCTGGGATTACAGGCTTGAGCCACCGCGCCCGGCCGGGAACAAAATTCTTATCTGTTAAAAGTGGACATGTGTCTTTGGGCCATGAGAAAATGAGTTTACCTGAGGGGAAAGATCCAGAGGTAGGGTGTCCCTGTTTTCCCTGTTATTTCCATGTAATTATTAACAGCATTCCTTTTCATCATCAAATGAGCACCAGCTGAATAATGCATTACATGGTCACCCTGCCTATGTGGTAGAGGAACTCATGCATGAGTAAAGACCTGGCCATGTGATTGACTGGTGCCATTCAAGGCATGGTGAGGGGTTCATCGTGATGGGGCAGTGGGGGCACTGGTGGTGGAGGGGTAGGGCAGGTGGCACAGTTAGAGAGACTGGATTGGGCTAAATGAAGAGTCTGTATGCCCTGCCAAGCAGAATTATGACTACGCTTTTTTAAGTGCTCCCCTTGCATGCTTATGAAAGGGCTGTTCATTATGCTTTGCTTTAGAGAGATTTTGGAACTGGGTTTTCCTAGCTGAAATATTTGTGTTTTGTATGTTAAAACAGTAAGATCCTCTATTTAACTTAAATTTACATTAATTAAAATGAATTACAATTTAAACATGCAGTTTCTTTGTTGCACTAGCCACATGTATGGCTAGTAGTTACTGTATCGAACAGTGCGATTATAAAATTTTTCCATCATCACAGAAAGTTCAATGGGACAGCACTGCTCTCGGCTGTTGCAGATTGATGAGACTAAGGAGGCATGACAACTAAAGGCAATGTGTCATCCTGGATTGAGCCCTGAACCACAAAAAAAGGACATCAGTAGGAAATTTGGTGAAATTTAAATAAGGTCTGTAATAATACTGTTGAATCGGTTCTTATTTGATAATTGTACTATGGTATGGAAGATGTACATATTTGGGGCCAAACTTGTTATTATCTTGCAACTTTTTCATAAGTCTGGAGTTATTTAAAAACGAAAAGTTAAAAAAATGTATACACACATTTATTTCTCTAAAAGCATGTCTACCACCTGTTAGGTAGGACAGTGAGAATAGTTAGACCAGTGCCTCTCAAATTTGAACAGGCATACAAATCATCTGAAAATCTTTTTAAAATGCAGATTCTAGTTTAGTAGTTCTGGGGTGGCTCTTGAGAGTCTACTTTTTTTCTTTCTTTCTTTTTTTTCTTTTTAAAGACAGAGTCTTGCTCTGTCATTCAGGCTGGAGTGCATTGGCACAGTCATAACTCACTGCAGCCTTGAAATCCTGGGCTCAAGCAATCGTCCTGCTTCATCCTTTCATGCAGCTGGGATTACAGGCGTGTGCCGCTACGTCTGACTAATTTAAAAATTTTTTTTTTTTGCAGAGTCAGGGTCTTGCTATGTTGCTCAGGCTGGTCTCAGACTCCTGGCCTCAAGCGCTGCTCTCCTACCTTAACCTCCCGAGTTGCTCCTCAGATTTTACATTTGTAACAAATGATCAGGTGATGCCTGTTTTGCTATCCAAGAAACAGCTTGAACAGCAAGGTTTTAAAGAACTGTGAAAATTGTGATTCTTATACACATAAACCCAGTGGTAAGGCTGCTAACATAGGAATGTTAGTCATAAAGGCAGTAGTTGACCTTACTATTTGGATTGTTCGAGTCATGTTCCATGAATAGAGTGGAAATGTGATTGCTGGTGTTCTGAAACAGTATCTTCTTGTTAACTATCAGATCTTGGTGGTTATGTTTTGCTGTTTAGTTTTGGTTTTGTGCACTCACAAGGGAAAGAAAAAGTCAAGAAATCTCATGGTACAATTTCAGCATACATCAACTGATTTTCATATTTATGGAAGACTAACTGTAACATAACACATTCCAATGTACAGGTGTTGACGTTTTTGAATAGCTTCCATTTATAGCTTGGGTCTAACTGTTTTCGCCTAAGGGGAGGCGAGTTGGAGGACTGGTAGATAAATATGTATTACATAAATCTTTGTGCATTCCCCACACAAGATCGTTACTTTTGGGTTTTCCAAATTATTCAAGTGTTTTATCTTTCCCCTTTGGGGTTTATACCGCAGGTGAGAACAGGGTAAGTGGTCCTTCTCAGAGACTTATACCAGTATCAAGCCTACTTTTTCTTTCCTCATATTTTCAAGCCTTTCTTTTGTTCTTGAAATATAAAACTTACATAATGACTCTAATATTGGAAGTTTTACATGGATTTCATTTTGCTGCTGGTTTTATTTCTGGTCCTCTCTCCTGGTACTTTGTTTCCTTGTGTGTTTTATGGTTTTAACATTTATTTATTTATGCTGTTTATTTTTCTTGATCTATGAAAAATTTTTTGAGGCCTAGGATGAAGATGAGTTCCTCCAGGAAGAAAGTTTATCTGCCTTTATGAGATTCCCTGGTGATACTACTGCTCTGGAACTACTGTGAATTATCAGCTTACAAGTTTTGGAATTTTGTTGCAAATTCCTGTAAGGGCTGGTTCATGATTATGAATGCTCATGTGGGACATTTTTCTCCTTCCTCCCACCATCAAGTTTTGAGACTGGGCAATTTTCTTTAAAGCCTCCTTTAAAAGAAATAGGGGTTAGGTTTATTTCTAGTTTACCCTTATATTGAAAATGAAGCCTTTGAAGACTTGCTCAGTGGAGGTGGGGGTTGGGAGTCATGTTAGACTTTCAAGACCTAGACTTTGTTGTCTGTTCTCAGACACCTGAGAAGCTAGGAACACTGATGTTCAAGTTCACCCAGTGTAGCAAATGACATCAGAGTGAACCCCTTGCACTGCTCTCATTACTCTCTCGGCTCCTTATTCATTTAGGGATTTTTTTTTTTTTTTTCCCAAGTAAGTTTATGAACTAACCAACTATAATGGCTTTACCTTCAACATGCAGGCTTTCAAAAATCTATTGCTTTGAGCCCAAACTTTGGCTTTGGGCATTCAAAGCTAGGCTTTCAAGATGAGGAATGCCTTTCTCTTGGCCTCTTGTCCTTGGTGCAAAGCAGTTGCAATTATCCTTCTGTAATCAGTGCTCTTCACAACCATACCTCCCTGAAACAAAGAAGGATTTAGCCTCAATATCTATTTGCTTTAAAGCTGGAAGCAGATGTAGGGTAAACAAACAAACTATAAATGATAGAAACATTAGTTAATATAAAATTATTTATTTGCTACAAAGATATATTTGACTATTTCTGGTATTTCAGCATAGGGATTACTGATAATTTATTTAACTCATCTCTTATTAATGAACATTTTAATTCTTCCCATTTTTTTCCTGCTATCCATGTTGCAACAGTGAACATTCTTGTACATTTATTTTTGTATACATGTGCAACATTTCAGCAGGATAAATGTCTCCAAGTAACATTTTTGGGTCAGATAGTATGTCCATTTACAATGCTGATATTTATTGTTAGGGCGATATTAAACAGTAAATTGATGTAGTGATCATCTTTCACTAAAGCAAGCATGTGTTTCAGTTTCAATTTCAGGGTAACACACTTGTATTTCACACACACAATTCTGCCCTCTATCAGAAAGACTTTTAGATATCCAACTGTATAATTATCTTTTGTATTCCCAGCTTTCCCTTTAACAATTTTTTTTTTTTTGAGATGGAGTCTCGGCTCTGTCACCCAGGCTGGAGTGCAGTGGCACGATCTGGGCTCACTGCAAGCTCTGCCTCCCGGGTTCACGCCATTCTCCTGCCTCAGCCTCCTGAGTAGCTGGGACTACAGGCACCCGCCACCACGCCCGGCTAATTTTTTTGTATTTTTAGTAGAGACAGGGTTTCACCATGTTAGCCAGGATGGTCTTGATCTCCTGACCTCGTGATCTGCCCGCCTCTGCCTCCCAAAGTGCTGGGATTACAGGCATGAGCCACCATGCCTGGCCTTTAACAACCTTTAATGAGTGTACTTAGAGGAATTCATGGATTGTTAGCAGTGATACAACTTCTGTGTAAATTTTAAGCTATTTAATAATCCCAGATGGATCCTTAGTTTGCACTTCTCCTTTTTTTAGACAGGAGTACCACTGACTACAAACTTATGGATAGAGCTACGTGTTAACTCTGAATTAAAGTCAGTCTTCAAGTGCTGTTTTGAACCATACACTAAAATCACAACATATTAGAGTTCTAAGGGATTTTAAAGGTCTGTAACCAGAGTGCCCCAGTTTATAGTTTGGAATGCAAATAAGGCACTGCTCAGGAGAGGTCCCAAAGTGCAATATGTGAGCGTCACATGCCCAAGGAACAGGAAACAGTGCTTTTGTTTGGGAGGCCCCTCCCTTGATATTCCTAGGGCCAGTTCTGGCCACTTCCATTTCAACTCCTGATGTCTCAACTCAGACACCAGGAGTGTCTGTCTCTGATGCCCCACAAGAAGCTGGTGGCTCCAGAGGAAGCTGCTGGTGTAGACCCTGCCTTGGACGACTGTTCTTTTCTAGGGAGCCAGAGAGAAGATCCCCAGCCTTTGGATAAGTTCAGCCAGGAGAGGGCTCCTGTGAGACCTGGCCTGGCCTCCCATCATTAGAATCCCTTCAATTCACTCACATAGCCACTTCTCTATTGGCAGGACTCCAATCTGCCATCTGATTCTCGGGTTGGGTCTAGACCCAGTGTGCACTGTCTTATAGCTCCGAAAGCACATTCCTTTCAAACGCCTAAGTCTACAGAGGCTGGTCTGGTGATCCTATGTTTTCTTTTGGTAAGGGCTTATCTGAGGGTCTCATGGCCCTTTTCTGACTCCAGGGCCTTGCTTAGGGCCACCCCTAGTCCACTCTGACTAGTTTTAATTTTAGAGACAAAGTGCAGGGGTCTTGATCCCTTCCTCTAGGAGAGTCTTGGGCTCAAATCAAATTTGGCTGCTCCCCTTTTCACCTCAGCAATCTTCAGGCTCTACATGTCAGCATTTCTTTCTTTCTCACACAAAGATATGAAATTCCATTTACCCAGCCATCCTACTGGAGAGCAATTTAAGTCCAGTGCCCTCATTTTAAAAATGAGGAAACTACAGCACGGAAAAGTTACTACCTAGGATGACACACTTGGTCACAATAGACCAGAAGCAAGAATTCTTGTTGTCTAAGTCATAATATAGGACTCTGTTATTTCCACTGAAATGTTTCTGTTTTGTGAGTTTTTTTCCAGTGAATTTTGAAATCGTAAGCCACGTTCTCTTTCACGTTCCTGGCCACATTCCACAGTGCCCAGCTGAAATATGCTCAGTCTTGCTGGGTGCTTTTATGATTTGCCTAGTGGTGATTTCCAGAGTCAAAGCCAAACCACTCATTAAAAGCAGCCACTATTTTGGAAAGCCCACATCATTGTTCCCCTTCATTAGAATGAATAATCAAGAGCTTGCACTGAGCATATTTGCTGCCCTAGAATGTGCTTTGCTGCCTCTCTGTGACCCAGTGAATCTAGAAAATACTTATGCTACAGCCCAGCATTTGAGGTATGTTTCCCTTCCCACAGTTCCTATGGACTCTCCATTGGGTCAAACCTTTTGGAGATGTTTCTGATTCCATTTCATCTTGAACAATTTGCCACTTGATGAGCAGCTTAGCAACTAGAAAACAGAGCAAAGAAATCCATCTGAAAAATGGTCTCAATACCCTGGGTCTTGGTTCTTGACCCCTGGGGCTGGTATTCTTACTCGTGGCATGGAGTTCTCAGCATGTGCCTATTCCTCAGGCTGATAGCTAGTTTTGGGTGGGGAATGCAGTTTGAGAAGGTACTAGTCAGGAGGGAGGGGGTGTAGGAGGAGAGTTCATATTTTAAATTCCTTCTCTTGAGGAATTCGATTTCAAAAAGCCCAGAGTTCTGCTATATATTGGCAGAATACAATTAGTCGGCTGGTCTAATGTTGGGTCAGGACTGCCATTTTAACAGAACACCGTTCTCCAAAGACAGCCTTTAGCATTCTTTGATGAATATCTTTAAAGAAATCACTTTCATCTTGATTTTTTTTTTTTTTTTTTTTTTGAGATGGAGTCTCGCTCTGTCGCCCGGGCTGGAGTGCAGTGGCCGGATCTCAGCTCACTGCAAGCTCCGCCTCCCGGGTTCATGCCATTCTCCTGCCTCAGCCTCCTGAGTAGCTGGGACTACAGGTGCCCGCCACCTCGCCTGGCTAG
>NW_022142142.1:0-29215 GCF_007565055.1 Rhinopithecus roxellana | reverse complement strand
AATATAGACATAATAGATATAATAGATATAGGTATAAAATAAGACTAATAAATATAGGTATAAAATACAGACATAATAAATATAGGTATAAAATACAGACAAAATAGATATACCTACAAAATATAGACATAACAGTTATAATAGATATAGCGATGAAATTAGACGTAATAGATAATAGATATAGGTATAAAATATAGCCATAATAGATATAATAGATATAGGTATAAAATATAGACATAATAGATATAGGTATAATATATAGACATAATAGATATAATACATATAGGTATGAAATACAGACATAACCGATATTATACATGTGTATAAAATTAGACAAAATAGATGTAATGGACATAGTATAAAATATAGACATAATAGATATAATAGATATCGGTATAAAATGTAGACATAAAAGATAATAGATAGGGTATAAATGTAGATATAAAAGATATAGGTATAAAATATGTATATAATAGATAAAGGTATAATATAGATATAATAGATATAGTATGAAATATAAATAAATGGATATAATAGATAAAGATATAAAATATAGACATAGATATAGGTATAATATTTAGACATAATAGATATAATACATATAGGTATAAAAGGCAGACATAATAGATATAATAGATATAGGTATAAAATATAGACATAATAGATATTGGTATAAAATATAGACATAAAGATATAATAGATATACGTATAAAATATACACAGAATAGATATAATAGATATAGGTGTAAAATATAGACATAATAGATATAGATATAAAATATAGACATAATTGTTATAATAGATATAAGTATAAAATATAGACATAATACAATAGGTATAATAATTAGACATAATAGATATAATAGATATAGGTATAAATATAGATATAATAGATGTAGGTATAAAATATAGTTATAATAGATGTAGGTATAAAATATAGATATATAGATATAAGAGTCATAGGTATAAAATATAGACATAATAGGTATAATAGATATAGGTATAAAATATAGACATAATAGATATAATAGATATAGGTATAAATTCTAGACATAATGGATATACATATAGATATAAAATCTAGACATAATAGGTATAGTTGATATACGTATAAAATTAGACATAATAGATATAATAGATATAGGTATAAAATATACACAAAATAGATATAACAGATATAGGTATAAAATATAGATATAATCAATATAGGTATAAAATATAGATATAAGTGTTTTAATATATATATGTATAAAATATAGATATAATAAATAGAGTTATAAAATATAAATATAACAGATACAATAGATATAGGTATAAATACAGATAAAATAGTTGTAGTCATAAAATATAGACTAAAAGATATAATAGATATAGGTATATAATATAGACATAATAGATATATATATAGGTATAAAATATAGACATTAGATAAAATAGATATAGGAAGAAAATATAGATATAATAGAGGTATAAATATAGATATAATATAATTATAAAAAATTAAATATAATAGATATAATTCATATAGGTAAAAAACATAGATATAATGTATAGGTATAAAATATGGTTAAAATAGATATAGGTATAAAATATAGATATAATAGATATATGATATAGGTAAAAAATATAGACATAATAGCTATAACAGATACAGTTATAAAATATAGACATAATAGTTATAATAGATATAGGTATAAAATATACATAACAGATACAGGTACAATATTTAGACATAATAGATATAATAGATATAGGTATAAAATATAGAAATATATATATTATAGATAAGGTATAAAACGTAGACATAATAGATGTAATAGATATAGCTATAAATATAGACATAATAGATATTGGTATAAAATATAGACATAATAGATATAATATATAGTTATAAAATATAGACCTAATAGGTATTATAGATATAGGCATAAAATAGAAATATAACAGATATAATAGATATGGGTCTAAAATATAGACATATTAGATATAATAGATAAAGGTATAAAACACAGACTAATAGATATAATAGATATAGGTAAAAATATAGATATAATGGATAAAGGTATAAAATATGGTTATAATAGATACAAGTATAAAACATAGATACAATATATAATAGATATAGGCATAAAATATAGACATAATAGATATGATAAAAATATGTATAAAATATATATAATAATAGTATAATGGATGTAGCTATCAAACATAGATATAATAGATATAGCTATAAAATACAGATATAGTGGATATAATAGATATAGGTATAAAATGTAGACATAATAGATATAATAGATATAGGTGTAAAATATACACATAATATATAGTTATAAAATATAAACATAATAGTTATAATAGATATAGGTATAAAATATAGACATAATAGATATAGGTATAATATTTAGACATAATAAATATAATAGATAGGGGTATAAAATATAGACATAAAAGATATAATAAATATAGTTATAAAATATACACATAATAGATATTATAGATAAAGGTATAAAATATAGACAAAATGGATATAGGTATAAAATAGAGATATAAAAGATATAGTAGATATAGTTATAAAATTTAGACGTAATAGATATTATAGATATAGTTATAAAATATAAACAAAATAGATATATTAGATGTGGGTATAAAATATAGACATAATAGATATAATAGATATAGTTATGAAATACAGACATAATAGATATAATAGATATAGGTATAAAATATAGACATAATAGACATGATAGATATAGGTGTAATATTAGACATAATAGATACAGATATAAAGTAAAGACATAATATATATAATGGATATAGATATAAATATAGACATAATATATAGTTATACTATATAGACATAATAGATATAATAGATATAGGTATAAAATATAGACATAATAGATATGATATATATTGGTATAACATATAGACATAATGGATATGATAGATATAGGTAAAAAATATAGACATAATAGATATAATAGAAATAGGTATAAAATATAGACGTAAGAGATATAATAGATATAGGTATAAAACATAGACATAATAGATATAATAGATACAGGTATAAAGTATACATATAACAGATATAGGTATAAAATATAGCTATAGTGGATATTATAGATATAACTATAAAATATAGACATAAGATATAATAGATATAGGTATAAAATATAGTCATGTTAGATAAAATAGATAAAGTTATAAAATATAGACATAATAGATATAATAGATATTGGTATACAATATAGACATAATAGATATAGGTATGAAATATATACATAATAGATATAATAGATATAGGTATAAAATATAGATATAATAGATAAAATTATAAAATATAAATAGATATAATAGATATAGGTATAAAATATCGATATAATAGATATAGGTATAAAATATAGTTGTAATAGATGTCGGTATAATTATTGATATAATAGATATAACAGATATAGTTATAAAATAGACATAATAGATATAATAGATATAGGTATAAAATATAGATATAATGGATATAGATATCAAATATAGATACAACAGATATAGGTATAAAATATAGATATAGTGGATATAATAGATATAGGTATAAAATATAGACATAATAGATATAATAGATATAGGAATAAAATGTAGACATAATAGATATAAAAGATAAAGATATAAAATATAGACATAATAGATATAATGGATATAGGTATAATATATAGACATCATAGATATAGGTATAAAATATAAACATAAAAGATATAATATAGGTAAAAAATATAGACATAAGAGATATAATAGATATAGGTATGAAATATAGACATAATAAATATTATCGATACAGGTATAAAATATAGACATAATAGATGTAATAGATATAGGTATAAATATAGACATAATAGATATAACTGATATAGAAATAAAATGTAGACATAATTGAAATAAGTATAATAGATATAAAAGATAAAGATATAAAATATAGACATAATAGAAATAATAGATATTGTTATAAAATATAGACATAATAGATATAGGTATAAAGTATAGACATAATAGATATAATAAATATCGGCATCAAAATATAGACATATACATACAAAGATATAGGTAATAAAATATAGACCTAATAGATACAATAGATATATTATAAAATATATACATAATAGATATTATAGATATAGGTATAAAATATAGACATAATAGATATGATATATATAGGCATAAAATATAGACATAATAGATATGATAGATATAGGCATACAATATAGACATAATAGATATAATCGATATAGGTATAAAATACAGACATAATAGATATATAGATACAGGTTACAAATATAGATATAATAGATATAGTTATAAAATATCGATATAATAGTTATAGACTATATATGTAAAAAGTAGATACAATAGATACAGCTATAAAATATAGACATAGAATATATAGATATAGATATAAATATAGATAATAGATATAATTATAAAATATAAATATAATAGATAGATATAGTAGATATAGGTAAAAATTATAGATATAATGGATATAGGTATAAAATATGGTTATACATAGATATAGGTATAAAATTAGATATAATAGATATAGGCATAACATATAGACATAATAGGTATGACATATATATGTATGAAATATGGATATAATAAATTATAATGGATATAGGTATCAAATAGATATATAATAAATAGGTATAACAATATAGATATAGTGGGATCTAAGAGATATAGGCATAAAATATAGACATAATAGATATACATAGATATAGGTATAAATATAGACATAAGAAATATTATAGATAAAGATTAAAAATATAGACATAATAGATATTAGGTATATCAATTTGTTGATCTTTTCAAAAAACCAACTCCTGGATTCACTGATTTTTTTGGAGGGTTTTTTGTGTCTCTATCCTCCTCAGTTCTGCTCTTGATCTTAGTTATTTCTTGCCTTCTGCTTAGCTTTTGAATGTGATTGCTCTTGCCTCTCTAGTTCTTTTAATTGTGATGTTAGAGTGTCAATTTTAGATCTTTCCTGCTTTCTCTTGTGGGCAGTTTAAGTGCTATAAATTTCCCTCTACACACTGCTTTAAATGTGTCCCAGAGATTCTGGTATGTTGTATCTTTAGTTCTCATTGGTTTCAAAGAACATCTTTATTTCCGCTTTCATTTCGTTATGTACCCCAGTAGTCATTCAGGAGCAGGTTGTTCAGTTTCCATGTAGTTGAGCGGTTTTTGATTGAGTTTCTTAGTCCTGAGTTCTAGTTGATTGCACTGTGGTCTGAGAGACAGTTTGTTATAATTTCTGTTCTTTTACATTTGCTGAGGAGTACTTTACTTCCAATTATGTGGTCAATTTTGGAATAAGTGCGATGTGGTGCTGAGAAGAATGTATATTCTGTTGATTTGGGGTGGAGAGTTCTATAGATGTTCATATAGATGTCTATTAGGTCCGCTTGGTGCAGAGATGAGTTCAATTCCTGGATATCCTTGTTAACTTCTGTCTCGTTGATCTGTCTAATGTTGACAGCGGAGTGTTGAAGTCTCCCATTATTATTGTATGGGAGTCTAAGAGTCTCTTGTAAGTGTGTAGAGGGAAATTTATAGCACTAAATGCCCACAAGAGAAAGCAGGAAAGATCTAAAATTGACACTCTAACATCACAATTAATAAGAACTAGAGAGGCAAGAGCAATCACATTCAAAAGCTAGCAGAAGGCAAGAAATAACTAAGATCAGAGCAGAACTGAAGGAGATAGAGACACAAAAAAACCCTCCAAAAAATCAATGAATCCAGGAGTTGGTTTTTTGAAAAGATCAACAAAATTGACAGACCGCTAGCAAGGCTAATAAAGAAAAAAAGAGAGAGGAATCAATAGATGCAATAAAAAATGATAAGGGGATATCACCACTGACCCCACAGAAATACAAACTACCATCAGAGAGATACTATAAACGCCTCTACGCAAATCAACTAGAAAATCTAGAAGAAATGGATAATTTCCTGGACACTTACACTCTCCCAAGGCTAAACCAGGAAGAAGTTGAATCCCTGAATAGACCAATAGCAGGCTCTGAAATTGAGGCAATAATTAATAGCCTACCCACCAAAAAAGTCCAGGACCAGATGGATTCACAGCTGAATTCTACCAGAGGTACAAGGAGGAGCTGGTACCATTCCTTCTGAAACTATTCCAATCAATAGAAAAAGAGGGAATCCTCCCTAACTCATTTTATGAGGCCACATGATCCTGATAGCAAAGCCTGGCAGAGACACAACAAAAAAAGAGAATTTTAGACCAATATCCCTGATGAACATTGATGCAAAATCCTCAATAAAAATACTGGCAAACCGGATTCAGCAGCACATCAAAAAGCTTATCCACCATGATCAAGTGGGCTTCATCCCTGGGATGCAAGGCTGGTTCAACATTCGCAAATCAATAAACGTAATCCAGCATATAAACAGAACCAAAGACAAGAACCACATGATTGTCTCAATAGATGCAGAAAAGGCTTTTGACAAAATTCAACAGCCCTTCATGCTAAAAACGCTCAATAAATTCGGTATTGATGGAACATACCTCAAAATAATAAGAGCTATTTATGACAAACCCACAGCTAATATCATACTGAATGGGCAAAAAACTGGAAAAATTCCCTTTGAAAACTGGCACAAGACAGGGATGCCCTCTCTCACCACTCCTATTCAACATAGTGTTGGAAGTTCTGGCTAGGGCAATCAGGCAAGAGAAAGAAATCAAGGGTATCCAGTTAGGAAAAGAAGAAGTCAAATTGTCCCTGTTTGCAGATGACATGATTGTATATTTAGAAAACCCCATCGTCTCAGCCCAAAATCTCCTTAAGCTGATAAGCAACTTCAGCAAAGTCTCAGGATACAAAATTAATGTGCAAAAATCACAAGCATTCTTATACACCAGTAACAGACAAGCAGAGAGCCAAATCACGAATGAACTTCCATTCACAATTGCTTCAAAGAGAATAAAATACCTAGGAATCCAGCTTACAAGGGATGTAAAGGACCTCTTCAAGGAGAACTACAAACCACTGCTCAGTGAAATCAAAGAGGACACAAACAAATGGAAGAACATACCATGCTCATGGATAGGAAGAATCAATATCGTGAAAATGGCCATACTCCCTAAGGTTATTTATAGATTCAATGCCATCCCCATCAAGCTACCAATGACTTTCTTCACAGAATTGGAAAAAACTGCTTTAAAGTTCATATGGAACCAAAAAGAGCCCGCATTGCCAAGACAATCCTAAGTCAAAAGGACAAAGCTGGAGGCGTCACGCTACCTGACTTCAAACTATACTACAAGGCTACAGTAACCAAAACAGCATGGTACTGGTACCAAAACAGAGATATAGACCAATGGAACAGAACAGAGTCCTCAGAAATAATACCGCACATCTACAGCCATCTGATCTTTGACAAACCTGAGAGAAACAAGAAATGGGGAAATGATTCCCTATTTAATAAATGGTGCTGGGAAAATTGGCTAGCCATAAGTAGAAAGCTGAAACTGGATCCTTTCCTTACCCTTATACGAAGATTAATTCAAGATGGATTAGAGACTTAAATGTTAGACCTAATACCATAAAAACCCTAGAAGAAATCTAGGTAGTACCATTCAGGACATAGGCATGGGCAAGGACTTCATGTCTAAAACACCAAAAGCAACGGCAGCAAAAGCCAAAATTGACAATGGGATCTAATTAAACTAAAGAGCTTTTTCACAGCAAAAGAAACTACCATCAGAGTGAACAGGCAACCTACAGAATGGGAGAAAATTTTTGCAACCTACTCATCTGACAAAGGGCTAATATCCAGAATCTACAAAGAACTCAAACAAATATACGAGAAAAAAACAAACAACCCCATCAAAAAGTGGGGAAAGGATTTGAACAGACATTTCTCAAAGAAGATATTCATACAGCCAACAGACACATGAAAAAATGCTCATCATCACTGGCCATCAGAGAAATGCAAATCAAAACCACAATGAGATACCATCTCACACCAGTTAGAATGGCAATCATTAAGAAGTCAGGAAACAACAGGTGTTGGAGAGGATGTGGAGAAATAGGAACACTTTTACACTGTTGGTGGGATTGTAAACTAGTTCAACCATTATGGAAAACAGTATGGCAATTCCTCAAGGATCTAGAACTAGATGTACCATATGACCCAGCCATCCCACTACTGGGTATATACCCAAAGGATTATAAATTAGTCTACTACAAAGACACATGTACACGTATGTTTATTGCGGCACTATTCACAATAGCAAAGACTTGGAATCAACCCAAATGTCCATCTGTGACAGACTGGATTAAGAAAATGTGGCACATATACACCATGGAATACGATGCAGCCATAAAAAAGGATGAGTTTGCGTCCTTTGTAGGGACATGGATGCAGCTGGAAACCATCATTCTTAGCAAACTATCACAAGAAGAGAAAACCAAACACCGCATGTTCTCACTCATAGGTGGGAACTGAACAATGAGATCACTTGGACTCGGGAAGGGAAACATCACACACTGGGGTCTATCATGGGGAGGGGGGAGGGGGGAGGAGGGAGGGATTGCATTGGGGAGTTATACATGATATAAATGATGAATTGATGGGTGCTGACGAGTTGATGGGTGCAGCACACCAACATGGCATAGGTATACATATGTAACAAACCTGCACGTTATGCACATGTACCCTAGAACTTAAAGTATAATAAAAAAAAAAAAAAAAAAAAAAATAGATATAGGTATAAAGTACAGACACAATAGATATAATAGATATAGGTATAAAATATAGACATGAGAGGTATAATAGATATAGTTTTAAAATATAGACATAATATATATAATAGATATAGGTAAAAAATATAGACATAATAGATATAATAGATGTAGGTATAAAATATATACATAATAGATAAAATAGATATAGGTATAAAATACAGACATAATAGTTATAATAGATATAGGTATAAAATATAGATCTAATAGATATAGATATAGGTATAAAATATTAACATAATAGATATTATAGAGATGGTATAAAGTATAGAAGTAATAGATATAATAGATATAGATGTAAAATATAGATAGTAGATATAACAGATATAGGTATAAAACACAGACATAATGGATATAATAGATATAGGTATAAAATAGACATAATAGATATTATATAGGTATAAAATATAGACATAATAGATATAGGTATAAACATTGATATAATAGATATAATAGATATAGGTAAAAAATACAGATATAGTAGATATAAGAGATATTGGTATAAAATATAGACAAAATACATATAATAGATAAAGATATAAAATATAGACATAATAGGTATAATATACATAGGTATAAAATATGGACATAATAGATATACGTATAAAATATAGACATAATAGATATAATAGATATAGGTATAAAATATAGACAGAGTAGATATAATAGATATAGGTATGAAATATAGACATAATAGATATAATAGATATAGTTATAAAATATAGACAGAAGAGATATAATAGATACAGGTATAAAATATAGACATAACAGATATCGGTATAAAATATAGACATAACAGATATAATACATATAGTTATAAAATATAGACATAACTGGTATAAAAATATAGGTATGAAATATAGACATAACAGATATAGGTATAAAATATACACATAATAGACACAATATATAGATGTATAAAATATAGACATAATAGATAAAAGAGATATACGTATAAAATATAGACATACTAGATATAATAGATATAGGTATAAAATATAAACATAACAGATATCGGTTTAAAATATACACATAATAGATACAATAGATATAGGTATAAAATACAGACATAACAGATATAAGAGATATAGGAATAAAATACAGACATAATTGAAATAGGTATAAAATATAGACAAAATAGACATAAAAGATATCGGTATAAAATGTAGACATAATAGATATAATAAATATAGGTATAAAATATAGACATAATACATATAATAGATATAGATATGAAATATAGACATAACAGATATAATAGGTATTCGAATGAAATATAGACATCATAGATACAATAGATATATGTTTAAGATATAGACATAATAGATACAATAGATATAGATATAAAATATAGACATAATAGATATGATAGATATAGATATAAAATGTAGACATAATAGATATAGCTATAAAATATAAACATATGAGATATAATAATTACAGGTATAAAATATAGACATAATTGATAAAATAGATTTAGCTATAAAATATAGGCATAATAGATATAGGTATAAATATAGACAAAATAGATATAGGTACACAGTATAGACATAAGAGATATAATAGATATACGCATAAAATATAGATATAATCGATATAATAGATATAGATACAAAATATAGGCAAAATAGATATAGGTACACAGTATAGACATAAGAGATATAATTGATTTAGGTATAAATACACACATAATAGATATAATAGATATAGGTATAAAATATAGACATAACAGACATAATAGATATAGGTATAAAATATAGACATTATAGATATAATAGATATAGGTATAAAGTATAGACATAATAGATATAATGGATATAGGTATAAAATATAGACAATGAAGATATAACAGATATAGGTATAAAATGTAGACATAATAGATATAATAGACATAGGTATAAAATACAGACATAATAGATATAATAGATAGACATATGAAACATAAACATAGTAGGTATAATAGATATAGATATAAAATATGAACATAATAGATATAAGAGAGGTATGAAATTGAGACATAATAGATATAATAGACATAGGTATAAAATATAGACATAAATGATGTAATACATAGAGGTATAAAATATAGACATCATAGATATAATAGATATAGGTATGAAATATAGACATAATAGATATAGGTATATAATATAGACATAATTGATAGAATAGATAGAGGTATAAAATATACACATAATAGATATAGGTATAATAAATACACATAATAGAATAGATAGAGTTATAAAATATAGACATAATAGATATAGGTATAAAATATAGACATAATAGGTATAAGATATATAGTTATAAAATATAGACATAATAGTTATAATAGATATAGGTATAAAATATAGACATAACAGATATAATATATATAAGTATAAAATATAGACTTAATAGATATAATAGATATAGGTATAACATGTAGACATAATAGATATAAGAGATATAGGTATCAAATCTAGACATAAAAGGTATAATAGATATACGTATAACATATAGACATAATAGATATACATATAGATATAAAATATAGACATAATAGATATAATAGATATGTTTAAAAAATATAGACATAAAAGATATAATAGATATAGGTAAGAAATATAGACATAATAGATACAATCGATATAGGTAGAAGATATAGACACAATAGATACAATAGATATACGTATAAAATATAGACATAATAGATATAGATATAGGTATAAAATATAGATGAAATAGATATACGTGTAAAATATAGATATAATAGATATGATAGATATAGGTATAAAATATAGATATCATAAAGATAGGTATCAAATATAGATGTAATAGTTATAATAGATATAGGTATAAAATATAGATATAATAGATATATTTAAAAAATATAAATATAACAGATAAAATAGATATAGGTATAAAATATAGATAAAATATTTATAGGTATAAAATATAGACATAATAGGTATAATAGATATAGGTATGTAATACAGACATAATAGATACAATATATATAGGTATAAAATGTAGACATAATGGATATTATATATATAGCAATAAAATATAGATATAATACATATAGTTATAAAATATAGATATAATTCATATAGGTATAAAATATAGACATAAAGATATAATAGATATACGTATAAAATATACACAGAATAGATTCAATAGATATTGGTGTAAAATATAGACATAATAGATATAGTTATAAATAGAGACATGATATATATAATGGATAAAGATATAAAATATAGACATAATATAGAGTTGTAAAATATAGACATAATGGATATAATAGATATAGGTGCAGAATATAGACATAATATATAGTTATAAAATATAGACATAATAATTATAATAGATATAAGTATAAAATATATAAAAAATACATATAGGTATAACATTTAGACATAATAGATATAATAGATATAGGTATAAAATATAGATATAATATATATAGGTATAAAATATAGTTATGATAGATATAGGTATATAATATGGATATAATAGATGTAATAGATAAAGATATAAAATATAGACATAATAGATATAATAGATATAGGTATAAAATATAGACATAATAGATATAAGTATAAAATATAGACATAATAGATATAATAGATATAGGTATAAAATATAGACAAAATAGATGTAATAGCCATAGGTATAAAATATAGACATAATAGATAGATATCGGTATAAAATATATACATAAAGATATAATAGATAGGGGTATAAAATATAGATATAATAGATATGGGTATAAAATATCGATATAATAGACATGATAGATATATGTATAAAATAGAGATATAATAGATATAGTTATCAGCTATAGATTTAATAGATATAATAGATATCGGTATAAAATATAGATATAATAGATATAATTATAAAATATAAATATAATAGACATAATAGATATAGGTATAAAATATAGACGTAATAGATATTGCTATAAAATATAGACATAATAGATATAATAGATCCAGGTAAAAATAAAGACATTATAGATATAGGTATAAAATATAGACATCATTGATATAATAAATACAGTTATAAAATATAGACATAATAGATGTAATAGATATTGGTATAAAATATACACATAATAGATATAATAGATATAGGTATCAAATATAGTCATAAAAGATAAAATAGATATAGGTATACAATTCAGACATAATAGATATAATGGATATCGGTATAAAATATAGACATAATAGATATAATAGATATTGGTATAAAATATAGACATAATAGATATACGGATAAAATATAGACATAATAGATATAATAGATATAGCTATAAAATATAGACATAATAGATATAGGTATAAAATATAGACACATTCGATATAATAGATACAGTTATAAAGTATAGACATAATAGATATAATAGATATAGGTATAAAATAAAGACATAATAGATAAAATACATATAGGTATAAAATGTAGACATAATAGATGGAACAGATAGAGGTATAAAATATTGACATAATAGATGTAATAGATACAGTTATAAAGTATAGACATAATAGGTATAATAGATATAGCTATAAAATAAAGACATAATAGATATAATACATGTAGGTATAAAATATAGACATAATAGATATTATCGATAGAGGGATAAAATATAGACATAATAGATATAATAGATACAGGTATAAAATACAGACATAATAGATATAATATATATAGGTTTAAAATATAGACATAATAGATATAATAGATATAGGTAATAAATATAGACAAAATAGTTATAGGTATAAAATATAGACATAATAGATATAATAGATATATGTATAAAATATTGATATAATAGATATAATAGATATAGGTATAAATATAGACATAATAGATATAATAGATATAGGTATAAAATATAGACAAATTAGATGTAATAGATACAGGTATAAAACATAGACATAATAGAAATAGGTATAAAATATAGACATAATAGATATAATAGATGTAGGTATGAAATATAGACATAATAGATATAATAGATATAGGTATAAATTATAGACATAATAGATATAGGTATAAAATATAGACATCTTACATGTAATAATTGCAGGTATAAAATATAGACATAATAGATATAATAGATATAGGTTCAAAATGTAGACATAATAGATATAATAGATAAAGGTATAAAATATAGATATAATAGATATAGATATAAAATATAGATATAATAGATATACGTATAAAATATAGATATAATTGATATAGTCATAAAATAAAGATACAATAGATATAACGGATATAGGTATAAAAGATAGATATAATAGATATATGTATAAAATATAAACATAATACATATAATCGCTACAGGTATAAGACATAGACATAACAGATATAGTTATAAAGATTAGACATAATAGATATAATAGATATAGGTATAAAATATAGACACAATACATACAATAGATATAGGTATAAAATATAGACATAATAAATATAATAGATATAGGCATAACATATAGACACACTAGATATAACAAATATAGGTATAAAATAGAGACATAATAAATTTGATAGATATAGGTATAAAAAATAGACACAATAGATATAATAGATATAGGTACAAAATATAGACATAATAGATATAATAGATAAAGGTATAAAATATAGATATAATTGATATAATTAGAAAATATAGATATAATAGATACAGGTATAAAATACAGACATAATAGATATGATAGATAGATGTATAAAATATAGACATAATAGATATAATAGATATAGGTATAATATATAGACATAATAGATATAATAGATACAGGTACAAAATATAGATATAATAGATGTAGGTATAAAATATAAATATAATAGGCATAAGAGATATAGGTAAAAATATACATATAATGGATATAGGTATAAAATATGGTTATAATAGATATAGGTATAAAATATAGATATAATAGATATAATAGATATAGGAATAAAACATAGACATAATAGGTATGATAGACATATATATAAAATATTGACAAAAGAGATACAATGGATATAGGTATTAAATATAGATATAATAGATATAGGTATAAAATATAGATATAGTGGATATAATAGATATAAGCATAAAATCTAGAGATAATAGATATAATAGATATCGGTATAAAATATAGACATAAGAAATATAATATATAAAGATATAAAATATAGACATAATAGATATAGGTATAAAGAACAGACACAATAGATATAATAGATATAGGTATAAAATATAGACTTAGTAGATATAATTATAACATATAAATATAAAAAGATATAATAGATAAAGGTATAAAATATAGATATAATAGATAACGGTATAAAATATAGTTATAATATATAAAGGTATAAAACATAGATATAATAGATAAAATAGATATAGGTGTAAAATATAGACATAATAGATATAAAAGAATAGGTGTCAAATATAGACATAATAGATATAATAGATATATTTATAACAGATAGACATAATAGTATAATAGATATAGGTATAAAATATAGACATAATAGATATAATATATATAGGTATAAAGTATAGACATAATAGCTATAGGTAAAAAATGAAGACATAATAGAGGTAGGTATATATTTAGACATCATAGGTATAATAGATATAGGTATAAAATATAGACATAAGAGATATAATAGATATAGGTATAAAAATATAGGCATAATACATATAGGTATAAAAATACAGACATAATAGATATAATAGAGATAGATATGAAATACAGATGTAATAGATATAATAGATATGGGTATAAAATATAGACATAATAGACATAATAGATATAGGTATAAAATACAGACATAATAGATATAATAGATATAGGTATGAAATACAGTCAAAATATATATTATAGATATAGGTATAAAATATAGACAAAATAAATGTAATAGGCATAGGTATAAAATATAGACAGAATAGATATAATAGATATCGGTATAAAATATAAACATAAATGATATAATATATAGGGGTATAAAAATTGATATAATAGATATAGGTATAAATTATCGATATAATAGATATAATAGATATACGTATAAAATATAGATATAATAGATATAGGTATAAAATATAGATATAATAGATATAATTATAAAATATAAATATAATAGATATAATTGATAAAGGTATAAAATATGGATATAATAGATAACGGTATAAAATACAGTTAAAATATATAAAGGTATAAAACATAGATATAATAGATATAATAGATATAGGTATAAAATATACACATAATAGATATAATAGAAATAGGTGTCAAATATAGACATAATAGATATAATAGATATATTTATAACAGAGAGACATAATAGATATAATAGATATAGGTATAAAATATAGACATAATAAATATAATATATATAGGTATAAAGTATACACATAATAGATATAGGTATAAAATGTACACATAATAGATGTAGTTGTAATATTTAGACATAAAAGTTATAATAGATATAGGTATAAAATATAGACATAATATATAATAGATATATGTACAAAATATACACATAATAGATATAGGTATAATATAGACATAATTTATATAATAGATATAGGTGTAAAATATAGACACAATAGATATAATAGATACCGATATAAAATGTAGATATAATAGATATAATTATAAAAATATAAATATAATAGATATAATTTATATAGGTAAAAAACAGAGATATAATGTATATAGATATAAAATATTGTTATAATAGATATAGGTATAAAATATAGATATAATAGATATAATAGATATAGGTATAAAATATAGACATAATAGATATAATTTATAGAGTTATAAAATACAGACATAATAGATATAATAGATAGAGGGATAAAATATAGACATAATAGATATAATAGATATAGATATAAAATACAGACATAATAGATATAATAGATATAGGTATAAAATATACATATAATAGATATAATAGATATACATGTAAAATATAGATATAATTGATACAATGATAAAATATAAATCTGATGGATATAATAGATATAGGTATACAATATAGACATAATAGATATATGTATGAAATATAGACATAATAGATATAATGGATATAGGTATTAAATATAGACATAATAGATACAGGTATAAAATATAGACATAACAGATATAGATATAAAATATAGACATAATAGATATAGGTATACAATAAGACATAATAGATATAATCAATATAGGTATAAAGTATATTCTTAATATATAGGTATACAATATAGACATAATAGATATAATATATATAGGTATAAAATGTAGACATAATAGACATATTGGATATACACATAAAATATAGACATAATAGATATAATAGATATAGGTAAAAAATAAAGGCGTAATAGATATAATAGAGGTATAAAATATAGACCTAATAGATAAATTTGATAGAGATATAAAATTGGACTCGGGAAGGGGAACATCACACACTGCGGCCTATTATGTGGAGGGGGGAGGGCGGAGAAGGGAGGGATCGCATTGGGGAGTTATACATGATATAAATGATGAATTGATGGGTGCTGACGAGTTGATGGGTGCAGCACACCAACATGGCATAAGCATACATATGTAACAAACCTGCACGTTATGCACATGTACCCTAGAACATAAAGTATAAAAAAATATATATAGACATAAAAAATATAATACATAGAGGGATAAAATATAGACATAATAGATATAATAGATATAGGTATAAACTACAGATATAATAGATATAGGTATAAAATATAGATATAGATATAATGGATATAGGTTTCAAATGCAGATATAATAGATATAGGTATAAAATATAGATATAGTGGATATAATAGTTATAGGTATAAAATATAGACTTAATAGATATAATAGATACAGGAATAAAATATAGACATAATAGATAGAATATATAAAGATATAAAATATAGATATAATAGATAAAATAGATATTGGCATAAAATATAGACATAATAGATATAGTTATAAAATATAGACATACTAGATATAAGAGATATAGGTATAAAATATAGACATAAGTGGTATAATAGATATAGGTATAAAATAAAAACATAATAGATATAATCGATATATTTATAAAATATAGACATAAGAGATATAGGCATAAAATATAAACATAATGGATATAATAGATATAGGTGAAAAATATAGACATAAGAGATATAATAGATAAAGGTATAAAATATAGACATAATAAATATAATCGATACAGGTATAAAATATAGACATAATAGATATACGTATAAAGTATAGACGTAATAGATATAATAGATATCGGTATGAAATATAGACATATTACATACAAAAGATACAGGTATAAAACATAGACATAATAGATACAATACATATAGCTATAAAATATAGACATAATAGATATAATAGATATACGTATAAAATATAGACATAATATATATGATATATATAGGTATAAAATATAGACATAATAGATATGATAGATATAGGTATAAAATATAGACATAACAGATATAATAGAAATAGGTATAAAATATAGACATAATAGATATAATAGATATGGGTATAAAATATAGACATAACAGATATAATAGATATAGGTAAACAATATAAACATAATAGATATAATAGATATCGGTATAAAATATAGATATAAGAGATATAATAGATATAGGTATAAAATATATACATAATAGATATAGATATACGTATAAAATATAGACATAATAGATAGAATAGATGTACACAGATATAATAGTTATAGGTATAAAATATAGACATAATACATATAATAGATATGGTTAAAAATATAGATATAATAGATAGAGGTAAAAAATGTAGACATAATAGATATAATAGATAGAGGTATAAAACATAAACATAATATATGTAATAGATAGAGGTATAAATAATGGACATAATATATATAATAGATTGAGGTATAAAATATAGACATAAGAGATATAATAGATAGAGGTATAAAATATAGACAAAATAGATATAATAGATATTGCTCTAAAATATATACAATAGATATAATAGATACAGGTATAACAGATAGTAATAATAGACACAATATATACAGACATAATAGATCTAATAGATATTGGTATAAAATATAGACATAAAAGATATAATAGATATGGGTATAAAATATAGACATAATAGATAAAGGTATAAATATAGACATAATATACATAATGGATATAGGTATAAAATATAGACATGATAGACATAGGGTAAAATATAGACATAAGAGAAATAATGTATAGTGATTAAATATAGACAAAATAGATATAATGAATAGAGGTATAAAAAATAGACATAATTGATATAATAGATATAATAGAGAGAGGTATAAACTATAGACATAATAGATATAATAGAGGTATAAATTATAGACATGATAGATATAATAGATATAGGTATAAAATATAGACAAGAAAGATATACTAGATAACGTATAAAATTTAGACATAATCGATATAACAGATAGAGGTATAAAATATAGACAAAATAGATATAATGGATATAATAGAGGAATGAAATATAGACATAATAGATATAGTAGATAGAGGTATAAAATATAAACATAATAGATGTAATAGATAGAGGTATAAAATATAGACCTAATAGATATAATAGATAAAGCTATAAAATATAGACATAAAAGATATAATAGTCGTATAAAAAAAGACAATAGATATAATAGATACATTTTTAAAATATAGACATAATAGGTATAATAGATATAGACAAAATAGATATAATAGATATAGGTATAAAACATAGACATAATAGATATAATACATATAGTTATAAAATATAGACATAATAGATATAACAGATATAGGTATAAAATATACATATAATAGATATAGGTATAAAATATAGATATAATACTTATAATTGATACAGGTATAAAATATAGATATAATAGATATAGTTATAAAATATAAATATAACAGATAAAATAGATATAGGTATGAAATATAAATATAATTGATATAGGTATCAAATATAGACATAATAGGTATAATAGATATAGGTATAAAATATAGACATAATAGATATAATACATATACCTATAAAATATACTTATAGTTGATATAATAGATATAGGTATAAAACATAGACATAATAGATATAGGTATAAAATATAGACGGATTAGATACAATAGATATAGGTGTGAAATATAGATATAATAGACATAGGTATAAAATATAGATGCAATAGATATAATATATAGACATCATAGACATAACAGATACAGGTATAAAATATAGATATAATAGATATAGGTATAAAATATAGTTTTAATAGATGTAGGTATAAAATATACATATAATAGATATAATAGATATAGGTATAAAATGTACACGTAATAGATATAATAGATACAGGTATAAAATATAGATATAGATATCATGGATATAAGTATCAAATACAGACGTAATAGATATAGTTATAAAATATAGAAATAGTGGATATAATATATATAGGTATAAAATATAGACTTAATAGATATAATAGATGTAGGAATAAATAATACACATAATAGATTTAATAGATAAAGATACAATATATAGATATAATAGATATAATAGATATTGGCATAAAATAAAGACATATTAGATATAGGTATAAAATATAGACATATTATATATAATAGATATAGGTATAAAATATAGACAGAAGGTGTATAATAGATATAGGTATAAAATATAGACATAATAGATATAATCGATATATTTATAAAATATACACATAAGAGATATAGGTATATAATATAAACATAGTAGATATAATAGATATAGTTAAAAAATATAGACATAATAGATATAATAGATGTAGTTATAAAATATAGATACAATAGATATGATAGATATAGGTATAAGAAAAAGATATAATAAATATTATAGACAGGTATAAAATATATATATATAATAGATATAATCGATATAATACATATTGGCATAAAATACAAATATAATGGATAGAATAATATAGGTATAAGTATAGATGTATTACATATAATAGTACAGGCATAAAATATAGATATAATAGATATAGGTATAAAGTATAGACATAAGAAATATAATAGTTATAGGTATAAAATATAGACATGATAGATATACATATAAAAGATAGACATAATAGATATAGGTATAAAATACAGACATATTAGATACAATAATTACAGGTAAAAAATATAGACATAATAGATAAAATAGATATATTTATAAAATATAGACAAAATAGATATAATAGTTATAGGCATAAAATATAGACATAATAGATATACATATAAAATATAGACATAATAGATTTAATAGACAAAGGTATAAAATATAGACATAATAGATATAATAGATATAGGTATAAAATATAGACATAATAGATAAAATAGATATAGGTATAAAATACAGACATAATAGATACAGGTATAAAATACAGAGAAAATAGACATAGGTATAAAATATAGACATAGATATAATAGATATAGGTATAAAATATAAACATAATGATAAAGAAGAGATGGGAATAAAATATAGACGTAATAGATATAATAGTTATAGGTGTAAAATGTAGACATAGTAGATATGATAGATATAGGTATACAATATAGACATAATGGATATAATACATATAGGTATAAAATATAGACATAATAGATATAATAGATATAGGTATAAAATATAGACATAATAGATATAGGTATTAATTATAGACATAATAGATATAATAGAAAAAGGTATAAAATATAGACATAATAGATATAGGTATGAAATATAAACATAGTATATTTAATAGATATAGTAATAAAATAAAGACACAATAGTTATAATAGATATAGATATAAAATATAGACATAATAGATATAATAGATATAGGTATCAAATATAGATATAATAGATATATGTATGAAATATAGGCATAACAGATAAAATAGATATAGGTATAAAAAACAGACATAATAGATAAAATTGACATACGTATGAAATATAGACATAACAGATATAGGTATAAAATATAGGCAAAATAGATATAGGTATAAAATAAAGACATAGATATAATAGATATAGGTATAAAATATAAACATAATAGATATAATAGAGATGGGTATAAAATATCGACGTAATAGATATAATAGATATAGGTGTAAAATACAGACATAATAGTTATAATAGATATAGGTATAAAATATAGACATAATGGATATAATAGATATAGGTATAAAATATAGACATAATAGATATAATAAATATAGGTGCAAAATATAGACATAAGATATATAATAGATATAGGTATATAATATAGACATAATAGATATAACAGATATAGGTATAAAATATAGACATAATAGATATATGTATTAAATATAGACATAATAGATATAATAGAAATAGGTATCAAATATAGACATAATAGATATAATAGATATAGGTATCAAATATACACATAATAATAATAATAGATATACGTATAAAATATAGCCATAATAGATATAGGTACAAAGTATAGACATAATGGTTATAATAGATATAGGTATGAAATATATACATAATACCTATAATAGGTATAGGTTTAAAATGAAGACATAATAGATATAATAGATATAGGTATAAGATATAGACATAATAGACATAATAGATATAGATATAAAACATATACATAATAGATATAATAGATACGGGTGTAAAATATAGATATAATAGATATACGTATATAATATACATATAATAGATATCATAGACAGACATAATAGATATAATAGATATAAGTAAAAAATATAGATATAATAGATATAATAGATATAGTTATAAAATATAGACATAATAGATATAATAGTTATAGGAATCAAATATAGACATAATAGATATCGGAGTAAAATAGAGACAGAATAGATATAACAGATATACTTCTAAAATATAGATATAATCATTATAATAGATAAAGGTATAAAATATAGACATAAGCGATATAGGTATAAAATATAGACATAATAGATATAATCGATATAGGTATAAAATATAGACATAATAGATAGAGGTATAAAGTATAGACATAATAGATATAATAGAAATCGGTATAAAATATAGACATAATACATACAAAAGATACAGGTATAAAATATACACATAATAGATGCAATAGATATAGGTATAAAATATAGACATAATAGATATAATAGATATAGGAATGAAATATAGACATAATAGATATGAAATATATAGGTATAAAATATAGACATAATAGATATGATAGATATAGATATAAAATATAGACAAATAGATATAATAGATATAGGTATAAAATATAGATATAATAGATGTAACAGATACAGGTACAAATACAGACAATAGATATGATAGATATAGATATAAAATATAGATATAATTGATATGATTATAAATTATAAATATAATAGATATAATAGATATAGGTAAAAAAATAGATATAATGGATACAGGTATAAAATATGGTTATTATATATATAGGTATAAAATATAGATATAATAGATATAGGTATAAAGTACAGACACAAGAAATATAATAGATATACGTATAAAATATAGACATAATAGGTATAATAGATATAGGTATAGAATATAGACATAATAGATATAATAGATGTAGGTATAAAATATAGACATAAGAGATATGGGTATAAAATATAAACATAATAGATATAATAGATATAGGTATAAAAAATAGACATAATAGATATAATAGATATAGGTATAAAACATAGACATAATAGATATAATCAATACAGTTATAAAATATAGACATAATAGATATAATTGATATAGGTATACAATATAGACATAATAGATATAGGTATAAAATATAGACATAAAGATATAATAAATATACGTATGAAATATACACAGAATAGATATAATAGATATAGGTGTAAAATGAAGACATAATAGATACAGATATAAAATAAAGACATAATATATATAAAGGATATAGATATAAAATATAGATATAATATATAGTTATAAAATATAGACATAATAGATATAATAGATATAGTTGTAAAATATAGACATAATATATAGTTGTAAAATATAGACATAATAGTTACAATAGATATAGGTATAAAATATAGACATAATAGATACAGGTATAATATTTAGACATAATATATATAATAGATATAGGCATAAAATATAGACATAATAGATATAATAGATATAGGTATAAAATATACACATAATAGATATCATAGATATAGGTTCAAAAAATAGAAATAACAGATAAAGGTACAAAATAAAGATATAATAGATATAATAGATAGAGATATAAAATATAGACGTAATAGATATTATAGATATAGGTATAAAATATAGACATAATAGATATACATATAAATATACACATAGATGATATAATAGATATAGGTATAAAACATAGACATAATATAGATATAAAATATAGACATAATAGATATGATAGATATAGATATAAAATATAGACATAATAGATATAATAGATATAGGCATAAAATATAGACATAATAGATAAAATAGATACAGGTAGAAAATATAGGTATAAAATATAGAAACAATACATATAATAGATATTTTTATATAAAATATAGACATAATAGATATAGGTATAAAATATAGAAATAACACATATAAAAGATATAGGTATAAAAAATATACATAATAGATATAGGTATAAAATATACACAGAATGGATATAATAGGGATAGGTATAAAATATAGACATAACAGATATAAGAGATATAGGTATAAAATATAGACATAATAGATATAATCGACGTAGGTATAAAATATGGATATAATGGATATAGGCATAAAATATAGATATAATAGGCATAGGTATTAAATATAGACATAATAGATATAATAGATATAGGTATAAAATATAGACATAATAGATGTAATACATATAGGTGTAAAACAGACACATAATAGATATAGTAGATATAGGTATAAAATATAGACATAATAGATATAATAAATACAGGTATAAAATACAGATATAATAGATATAGGTATAAAATATACACATAATGGATATAATAGATTTAGGTATAAAATACAGATATAATAGATATAGGTATAAAATAGAGATATAATAGATATAATAGATACAGGAAGAAAATATATATATCAGAGATATAATTATAAAAAAAACATAATAGATATAATAGATATAGGTGTAAAATATAGACAGAATAGATATAATAGGTATAGATAATAAATATAGACATAACAGATATAGGTATAAAATATAGACATAGTAGATATAGGTATAAAATATAGACATAATAGGTATAGGTATAAAATATAGACATAAAGATATAATAGATATAGGTATAAAATATAGACATAATACATATAATCGATATATGTATAAATATAGACATAATAGATATAATAGATATAGGTATAAAATAGAGGCAGAATAAATATAGGTATAAAATACAGACATAATAGATATAGTAGATATAGGTATAAAATATACACATAATAGATATAATAGATATAGGTATAAAATGTAGACATAATAGATATAATAGATACAGGTATAAGATATACACGTAATAGATATAGGTATAAACTATATACATAATAGATATAAGAGATATAGTTATAAAATAGGACATAATAGTTATAATAGACATAGGTATAAAATATAGACATGATAGATATAATATATATAAGTATAAAATATAGACTTAATAGATATCATAGATATAGGTAGAAAATGTAGACTTAATAGATATAATAGTTATCGGTATAAAATCTAGACATAATAGGTATAATAGATACACGTAGAAAATATAGACATAATAGATATACATATAGATATAAAATATATACATAATATATAATAGATATATTTATAAAATATAGACATAATAGATACAATAGATATAGGTATGAAATATAGACATAATAGATATAATCGATATAGGTATAAGATATAGACATAATAGATATAATGGATATACGTATAAAATATAGACATAATAGATATAATAGATATAGGTATAAAATATAGATAAAATAGATATACGTGTAAAATATAGATATAATAGATATAGGTATGAAATATAGATATAATAGATATAGGTATAATATATAGATATAATAGTTATAATAGATATAGGTATAAAATAGAGGTATAATAGATATAGTTATAAAACAAAAATATAACAGATACAATAGATATAGGTATAAAATATAGATAAAATTGTTATAGGTATAAAATACAGACATAATAGGTATAATAGATATAAGTTTATAATATAGACATAATAGATATAATATATATAGGTATAAAATATTTTCATAATAGATATAATAGATATAGGAATAAAATATAGCTATAATAGTTATAGGTATAAAATATAGATAAAATAAATGTAATAGATATATTTATAAAATATAGATATCATACATATAATAGATATAGGAATAAAATATAGACATAATATATAAAATAGATATAGGTATAATATATAGACATAATAGATATAATAGATATAGGTATTAAATAGAGACGTAATAGATATAGGGATAAAATATAGACATAATAGACATAATAGATATAGGTAGAAAATAAAGACGTAATAGATGTAATTGATAGTTATAAAATATAGATATAATAGGTATAATAGATAGAGGGATAAATATAGACATAATAGTTATAATAGATATAGGTATAAAATACAGACATAATATACATAATGTATAGGTATAAAATATAGACATAATGGATATAATAGATGAAGGTATGAAATGTAGACATATAGATATAATAGATATAGATATAAATGATAGACATAATAGTTATAATTGATATAGGTATAAAACTTAGAAATAATAGATATAATAGATATAGGTATAAAATATAAACGTAAGAGATAAAATAGATATAGGTATAAAATATAGACATAATAGATATAGGTATAAAATACAGACATAATAGATATAATAGATGCAAGTATAAAACATAGAAATAATAGATATGATGGATATAGGTATAAAATATAGATATAATAGATATAGATATAAAACGTACATGTAATAGATATAATAGATATAGGTGTAAAATATCGATATATAGACTAGGGTATAAAATATAGACATAATCCATATAATAGATATAGGTGTAAAATACATACATAATACATAGCTATAAAATTTAGTCATAATAGATATAATTGATATAGGTATAAAATATAGACATAATATTTATAAAAGATTGAGATATAAAATATAGACATAGTAGATATAATCCATATAGCTATTAAACGTAGACACAATAAATATAAAGATATGGTAATCAAATAGAGACATAATAGATATAATAGATATAGATAAAAATTTAGACATAACAGATATAATGGATATAACCATGGAATATAGATATAATAGATATACGTATAAAATATAGACATAATACATATAATAGATATAGATATAAAATACAGACAAAATAGATATGGGTACACAATATAGACATAATAAATATAATAGATTTAGGTATAGAATATACACATAATAGACATAATAGATATAGGTATAAAATATAGACATATTAGATATAATAGATATAGGTATAAAATATAGACATAATAGATATAATCGATATAGGTGTAAAATGTAGACATAATAGACATTAGAGATATAGGTATAAAATATAGACATAATAGATATAGGTATAAAATATAGACATAATAGGTATAGGTATAAAATATATGCATAATAGATATAATAGAAATAGGTATAAAATATAGACATAATTGATATGGTAGATATAGGTATGAAATATATATATAATAAATTTAATAGATATACGCATAAAATATAGTCATCGTAGATATAATAGATATAGGTATAAAATATAGACATAATTGATATAATAGATATAGTTTTAAAGCATAGACATAATAGATATTGCAGATATAGGTATAAAATATAGACATATTAGATATAAAAGATATAGGTATAAAATTTAGATATAATAGATATAGGTATAAAACATAGATATAATGGATATAATAGACGTAGGTATAAAATATAGACATAATAAATATAATATATACAGGTCTAAAATTGAGTCATAATAGATTTGATAGATATAGGTATAAAATGCAGACATAGTAGATATAATAGATATAGGTATAAAATATAGACATAATAAATATAATAGATATAGCTATAAAATATACACATAATAGACATAATAGATATAGGTATAAAGTATAGACATAAGAGATATCATAGATATAGATATAAAATATAGACATAATAGATATAGGTATAAAATATAGATAATAGATATAATAGATATAGGTATAAAATATAGATATAATAGATATAGTTATAAAATATAGATATAATGGATATAATTAGATGTAGGTATAAAATATGGACATAATACACATAATAGATTAAGGTATAACATATGGACATAATCGATGTAATAGATATAGGTATAAAATATAATTATAATAGATATAATAGATACAGGTATATAAAATGGACATAATAATAATAGATATAGGTATTAAAATATACACATAAAAGATATAATAGAGGTTTAAAATATAGACATAATAAGTATAATTGATAGAGTTATAAAATATAGATATAATAGATACAATAGATAAAGGTATAAAATATGGACATAATAGATATAATAGATATACGTATAAAATATAGATAGAATAGATATACTCTATATCGGTATAAAATATACACATAATAGACATAATAGATATTGGTATAACAATATAGACATAATAATATAATAGTATAGATGTATAAAATGTAGACGTAATACATATAATACTAATAGGTATATAATATAGACATATATAGATTAATAGGACATAGATGTAAAATATAGACATAATAGATATATTACATATAGGTAGAAAATATAGACATAGTAGTTAAAAAGAGATATAAAATATAGGCATAATAGATATAATCGATATAGGTATAGAATATGTACATAATAGGACATAGGTATAACATATAGAGCATAATAGATATAATAGAGTATAGTTATAAAATATAGACATAATAGATATAATAGATAGGTAAAATATATAGACATCGTAGATATAGGTATAAACTATATACATAATAGGTATAATAGAAATAGTTATAAAATATAGACATAATAGATATAATAGAGGTAAAAAATATAGACATAATAGATACAATAGATACAGTTATAAAATACAGACATAATAGATATAATACATATAATAGATAGAGGTATAAAATATAGGCATAAAAATATAAGAGATATAATAGATAGAGGTATAAAATATAGACATAGTAAATATAATCCATATAGGTATTAAATACAGTCATAATAAATATAACATATATGGTAAT